>NC_048310.1:18045698-18182711 GCF_013100865.1 Trachemys scripta elegans
GTGAAAAGACAGGAAGGCAAAACCTAGTTCTATTGAAGTCAATGGGAGTTGAGTTTAGTGGGATCCAGATTTCACCCGAAGACTGCAGAAAGACCTGGCAATAGTGCATGAAGGTATCAAAATCTGTAACTCTTTGGCTATAACAACAGGAACATGGTCTCTCTCACACATTCAGGGGGTTGCAGGAGCAAACCCCTCTGTTGCGTCTGATGAAGTGGGTATTCACCCACGAAAACTTATGCTCCAATACCTCTGTTAGTCTATAAGGTGCCACAGGACTCTTTGTTCCCCTCTGTTGCATACCTTTGGTAAAATGCATCCCTGTGCATTGGACCAGCAAAAGGACTACACAGAGGAGTGAATTTTAACATAAGTAACTGCTGAGCTCCTCTGACAAATCAGAGTGCAGTTGCCTTCTATGAACCTTACAAAGCACTCAGCAGCCTTTCCAAATCTTTTCATATTTAAGGTCCAGAGGTGCCTGAGCCAAGGGGCAGTGCATTGTCCATTCACACCCTTGGTTCACTACACAGCTATATAGAGTTAAGGGACACCCTTCCTTAGCTATGTCTTTTCTTAGCTTAGCGAAAACAGTGGAAAATATTACTTCCTTGTATAGAAGGAAGGGTCAGATAACCAAATTTCATCTGAATTCTTAAAGACCACTCTTGGAGTGTGCTATTCCATGGCAAATTCATACTTGCTACTCCAGCTGACAGCTGTTCAAAAAAGGTCACGTGAATTGTTTTATAATTGGGAAACATGTATTTGTTTCATTCTCATTATACTCAAACACGGTGGAACAATTTTTGCTCAAACTTCTAAAAAAAACCCAATTCATGTTTAGGCAGAGATCAAGCCTGGAATACATCAGCCCTGAGGGAGAAAACAACTGTCAGAAAGTGACATGAGTGTGAAAGCAGGGGGTTGGAATAGAAACTTTCATGAAAGCCTTAAACCACAGCAGTCATGCTCTACCCAGTTCTTTGTGAAAAGCAGTGTCAACATTTTTAAACTACACAAAAGTTCAGGACAGGAAGCTAAAAATAGCCTTATGGTACTATGGACCATAAAGGAACTCATTTTTTCCCCCCAACAGAAAAATGTTCATTTGGTGTATGGACAGGTAAATAGTGTCCCCACCCCGACCCCCAGAAAAAAAAAACGTATTGAGTTCATCAGCATCTTAGGACCACTGAAGTGGGTGCCACTTGCAATACAGCCATCTACATCTAGCCCTAAACAAGTTTCCTGACATACCTGAGTGTTTCTACACCAGAGATTGCTATACTGATAGAAGAATGTTCATTTCATTAATCTCTATCACCTATTCTAAACATCCACTTATTCAGGATGTACAATTTTCCTTAGAAATGAATCAGCAGCAGCATTGGCATGTTGCTAAGAGGGCAGCTAATATCTGCTCTAAATACTTTCTGAAGATGTTAGCTTTATGCCTTCTTGAACATTGTTAAATACTGCTTTTTGTACAGAAAATGACATGGGTCAAATTTCCATGCTAAGCAGGTAAATCTATGTAACCCCCCAAACTGTACATGTTCTACACCTGAGTCCCACTGAAGCCAACAGAAAAACTCCCATTGACTGCACTAAGACCAGGATTCAGCCCTTGTTCATTGCAGTTTTCACTGAGCTCTTACTGGACTCCCACTGAAGACAATGTTTATATGAGAAACTAGACCATTTGGTATGATCACAGTGAGCCATGTCCTATCCGTTCAGATCCCAAGGCACTTCTGAAATTAGTAATCAAAGGTTCACATGATCCAGCATTGAAATGTCATAATAGGTACAATTATTGCATTAGCCAGGAGGTTAGCTTCATTATTGTAACTTTTTTAAATGGGGGATGGGGAGGGGAGTGGTTGGTAATTCAAGTTAGAGAACTCCATTGGATGATTCAGACTTTCAGTGATTTGCCACTCAAAATTATGAAATAACAGAACATGTTAAGTTTCTTTTTGGTGTGGAGGATATTACTGCAGTCCCCCTCAAGCACTCCAATCACTCCCCGGGTGTTTAAAGAGGTGGATAGTAATACAGAATCCTTTGTATGGGATCCATTCCAAATTCACAACATCATATCATTCAAATCAGTGCAAAGTTGTGCTTTCAGGATTACCTCGAGATATGATTGGAATTCTCCTTATAGCAGCCTTCTTAGTTGCAACAGTCTGACAGTTAAATACTGGTAGGCTCTATTTTATTTTAATTCATTTTACAAGGTTTTATGGTCAACGTCTTTCACCTTGGTTTCTTTCCATACATGTAATCACCTTGCATTAAGTCGTCTCTGCAGAGCAGCATCGGTAACCTTTTCCTATTATCTTTAATTTTGTGATGTCTTTGGCATAGCTTTGAGGGCTGTATAATACCCTTTTTGATGCCATTGTGCCTTCGTCAAGCTTTCCCTAGCACTATAATATAGTGTTCCAGCACATCTGTTAAAGCCATTGAGTGAGTTCCAGGGCTTTCCATTCCTTTTGTGCTGTTCACAATATTTTATTCCCCCCCATTCATTTTTAGTGCATAAAATATTATTATACACGGAAATGGCTGTGATATGCTGCAATTAATTAACTAATTAATTGAGTTATGCTTTATCTCAGCAAATGCAGACCAGTAATTTTAAACAAACAAATTACATGCTATGTCCCACTATAACACAATCTCATGTAGTTGTTATAAAATATGGTAACTACTATAAAATAATTTGAACGGAGTAAGTTTGGAGTCATTTTCTCTGAACATGCTGAAAGAACTGACAATGTCTCCCCTTAAAAGAATTAAGCAAAAATATAGGGGCCAGAAAGTGGCGAACCTCTGCACAGGTGAGCACTGCACATGAGGTTATCTAGCGGCTGTGGGAGACTTTAGGGGTGTGAATACTTCTGTCACCCACCTCAGGACCCCCTGCTATAAAGAGGATGTTCTAAAGCCCACTGAAGTTAATGGAAATGCACCCATTGTCTTCAGATCAGCCCCATAAGGGGTAACCATAATCTTCGAACTGGCCCAAACAGAAATAACATTAACAACAAGGAATCTGGTGGCATCTTAAAGACTCACAGATTTATTTGGGCATAAGCTTTAATGGGTAAAATAACCTCACTTCTTCAGATGCATGGAGTGAAAATTACAGATGCAGGCATTATATAGTGACACATGAAGAGAAGGGAGTTACCTCACAAGTGGAGAACCAATGCTGACAGGGCCAATTCAATCAGGGTGGATGTAGTCCACTCCCAATAATAGATGAGGAAGTGTCAATTCCAGGAGAGGCAAAGATGCTTTTGTACTGAGCCAGCCACTCAGACATCAGGAATGGTAACATACAAAAGCCAGTAGGTGAACACTTCAATCTCCCTGGTCATTCTATAACAGATTTAAAAATAAACTATTCTTGAACAAAAAAAACCATCAGAGACAGACTTCAAAGAGAAACAGCAGAACTAAAATTCATTTGCAAATTTAACACCATTAATTTGGGCTTGAATAGGGACTGGGAGTGGCTGGCTCATTACAAAAGCAGCTTTTCCTCTCCTGGAATTGACACCTCCTCATCTATTATTGGGAGCAGACTACATCCACCCTGATTGAACTGGCCCTGTCAACACTGGTTCTCCACTTGTGAAGTAACTCTTTTCTCTTCATGCGTCATTATATAATGCCTGCATCTGTAATTTTCACTCCATGCATCTGAAGAAGTGAGGTTATTTTACCCATGGAAGCTTAAGCCCAAATAAATCTGTTAGGCTTTAAAGTGCCACCAGACTCCTTGTTGTTTTTGTGGATACAGACTAACACGGCTCCCTCCTGATACTTGACACAAATAACATTAGTGACACTGGACACCCAAAATAGGTGAAAGAACAAAACATTGCCATGACACCCTCCCTCCCCCAAAGCATGCACTAGCCACCCATGGAAAACATTACAGGTGTTCTAAAGGGCTCAATCTATTTAGCTTATTGAGGAGAAAGTTAAGAAGCAACTTGATCACTGGGTATAATTACTACCCACACAGGGAGAAGATCTTTGAACATAAGAGAGCTCTTTAAATCCAACATATAAAGGCATAACAAATAGAGCTGGTTGGGAATTTTTTGACAAAATATCCAAAAATGCAACATGTCAAAAATGAAACTTTTTGTGGGCACGTACCAGTTTTGACAAAACTGTGGCTCTTTGATTACCTTTCCCAACCAGATAGCAGCCACTAGCCTGGTTATAATGCTCATGTGGGATGTGGAAGATCCAGGTTCAAAACCCTGGTCTGAATCAGGCAGAGCAGTCATTTTGAATCTGGGTGTCCTCCATCCTTGGTGAGTGCTCTAACCATTGGAATATTTGGGGGGGGGGGGAGGAGAGGGGAGAAGGGCTGTTGGTCTGCTTTGTGAAAAAAATTGTAAAGGTCTAGGTTTAGTGCCAATGCAGAACAGGAAAACTTCTGAAATCTCAAACACTTTCATGGGACAGGAAAACCTTTTCCCATCCAGCTCTAACAACAAGATCCAATGGCTGGAAGTAGAAGTCAGCAAAGTTGAAACTGGAAATAAAAATGCATATTTTTAACAGTGAGGTTAACTAAATATTGGAACGGATTATCAAGTGACATGACCATCATTTTCCACATCACATGGAGTCTTTAAATAGAAATCCTATCTTTCTAAAATATATACTGTAGTTCAAGCACAAGTTGTTGGGCTACATGGAGGTATCACTGGATGGAATTCTATGCCCTGTGTTATACAGGAGGCTAGACTAGATCATCATAATGGCCCTTCCGGCCTTAAAAATCTATGGATCTATGCTACTCTTTAAGTGTAGTACAGCAGCTGCATTATGCCTCCTGAAAAAGTCTGAATCTGTAGCAACCCCCAATGCAGAGCAATAGCTTTCTATCCCTTTAGCTTTTACCTGCATTTCCCTTTGCTTCTGGTTATTGTTATACATGAATGCAAAGTATATTAAAAACTATGCCCTACTCAGAATATTACAATATATTTTCTTAAAGTGATTTTTGAAAGCCTCTTTATCTTAAACTCAGCCTAGCCGAGTTGGGTCTAAACATTCACATTTGCCCAAATTTAATGGATTTTGATTTCCTGAAACCAACACTATGTATTCCAATGAAAGCCTAGTTTTAGTGGCTTTGAATTACCTTTCAAAAGAGGCAAAAAAAACTCTAACCTTGTTGGAAAGTAACCGACGTGCACATAGGTAAAAAGAGAAGGGGATGCAAGACAGAGAGAGCTTACCTCTATATCTTCAACTCAAGAATCCTCAGGACTTCCCCCACCCCCTTTTTTCTCCTCCTCATAAAATCCTCCACAGACTTGCACCTGCCCATGTGGCGGACCTTAACTTTCTACTGCCCTACCGCTATCTCCATTCATCTGTCTCTGGCCTTGTTATAACTATAAAGGGAAGGGTGTAACAGCTGTCCTGTGTACAGTACTATAAAATCCCTCCTGGCCAGAGACTCCAAAATTCTTTTCCCTGTAAAGGGTTAAGAAGCTCAGGTAACCTGGCTGGCATCTGACCCAAAGGACCAATAAGGGGACAAGATACCTTCAAATCTGGGGGCGGGGGGAGGAGGCTTTTGTTTGTGCTCTTTGTTTGGGAGTTCGTTCGCTCTTGGGACTGAGAGGGACCAGACATCAATCCAGGTTCTCCACATCTTTCTAAACAAGTCTCTCCTATTTCAAACTTGTAAGTAAATAACCAGGCAAGGCATCTTAGTTTTACTTTGTTTTCTCAACTTGTAAATGTACCTTTTACTAGAGTGTTTATCTTTGTTTACTGTACTTTGAACCTGAGACTGGGGGGTGGGGTCCTCTGAGGTCTTTAAGTTTGATTACCCTGTAAAGTTATTTTCCATACTGATTTTACAGAGATGATTTTTACCTTTTTCTTTAATTAAAAAAGTCTTCTTTTTAAGAACTTAATTAATTTTTCCTTGTTTTAGATCCAAGAGGGTTGGATCTGTATTCACCAGGAGTTGGTGGGAGAAAAAAGGGGGAATGGTTAATTTCTCCTTGTTTTAAAATCCAAGGGGTTTGAATCTGTATTCACCAGGAAATTGGTGAAGGTTTCTCAAGGCTTCCCAGGGAAGGGAATTAGTTTTTTAAAATGGTGGCAGCGGACCAAAATCTAAGCTGGTAGTTAAGCTTAAAAGTTTTCATGCAGGCCCCCACATTTGTACCCTATAGTTCAGAGTGGGGATACAGCCTTAACAGGCCTCTTCACTGTTCCTCCACAAAACCTCATAGGTGCTAGTGCCAGAGTCATTTTTACAGCTCCTGATATAAGAAATTATCTTCCTCTCTCTATCTTGTTGATTCCACATCACTTTTCAAGTCTACATCTAAAAAACTGACCCACCTTTGTTAAGTACTTTGAGATCTACAGGTGAAAATGTCTAAATAGTAAATATTTCCAAAGCAGTCATTCTAAGGACTAATAGATTGTTCCTTCAGTTTGAGCTTGGTTAATATCAAGACAAGAAATACATTTATCACAGTTCTCTTTTAAGCTGCCTTGAAGTGTTTTGATTAATTCAAGATTGCTTTCAGATAGAAATCATTTAGCAGGATTCTTCATATGATAAGAACTTTAATTATTGTAATTATAATTTTATTTTCAGTCAAACAGCATCCAAACTAAGCAGTTTTGAGTTTGCTATACGATTATGTCATCAAGATCCAAAACTTGCCCTTTAACTAGAGAGCCTATTCTAAACTTCTGAAAAAATGCTAAACGACTATAACATCTCTCTCACCAACCGAAATTGGTCCAGTAAAAGATATGACCTTGCCTACCTTGTCTCGCTAATGGCAAATAAATGCATTTCACAAATATATACACAAAAGCAGTATTTTTCAGTGCTAACTTTGTGTGGTAGAAACACCATACTCCTCTCCAACATTTTAAGAGCTCATTGAAATAATAAAGTGGCTACAGTTATTTCCATTAGAAGGTTTATAAATAATATGTTTGGTACATTAGAGAGCTATTTTGTAGCTACTGGAATGTCAATACATCTTCCCTGCTAAGTTTTAAATTTAATGCAGAAGCATGTCTTACTGTAGGAAGTCTGTACAATGCCGCCCACTTCTTTAGTCTGAGTATTGGCAATTTCATTTGAACCAGGGGTCAAATCCTGCTTACTTTCCCCATACAATTAGTCCCAATAAATTCAACAGAACCTGCAATGCTGGCTCATGTTGATTTAGGTTTCAGACATAATATAAAAACCTGGAGATAAAGATAAAGTAATTCTTAATTTTATCTCTGTTGTGAGGCCAAATCCGTAGCTCAGCCCTTAGTAACAGTATTATGAGCTGGGGTTTTCTATGTGTGGGGTGAGGGTTAAACGAAGAGTGTCCTTCCCTCAAACCTGACCCCTCCCACCCACAGCTACTTCAGTCACAGGGCTACAGATGCCCGTGCATCCACCCTGAAAGGAAGAAGGCTAATGCACACTGTTAGTGCTGGGCCTACCAACCCCATCCCAGCTCCTTTGCTACCCATCCTGGAAACCCTGCTGTACAGGGGTGCAGTAGGCACCCACAGAGCACATAGGATGAAGGTCCCCTGTATCCTTTCCAGCTTCTCCATAGCAAACCCAGTCCGAGAAGGTGAGGGAGAGATAGTAGGATTTTCCCCTATGCAAGGCAAGTCTAGAGGAGAGACTGCTTTGCTCTCTCAGGCTCTATTGAATGATTAAATAATCAGGTCCATAAAATGGAAGTCAGAGAAATGTGGCTTATGCACATCAGCATGTTACATTTCTGTTTATCTGAGACTATCACAGTCAAGTGATCATGATCATCTCCCTAATTTATTGCCATGGGTTACTCATATTTGTGGTCTGTCACAGAGGTAAAGAAAGGAGGCGTGGCAACTGGTGGTTTTTTTTATTATTTATTTTGTTTAGGGCAGGACCCACAATGGGGACTTAGACTCAGCATTGCAATGCCTAACGTCTGGGCACTCTACCATTAAGCCAAATCCACAACCCTGAGTTAGAGGCTCAGCTCCCTATGCAATGCCTGGGGGAGTTAGATGCCTAAAAAGCCAGCATGCTAAGCAGGGAGCCACTTAAGCTAGCCAAAAGGAAATGCCAAGGAGAGGGATGTGGCCTAATCCTCACCCCTCAAAGAAGTTTAGGGACCTAAACAAGGACCAGAGGAATGCACCGTCCTCTGCCTGGGATTCACAGCCATGAAGCCTCTCTTGGAATTAGATGCCAAATATTTCTTGAAAGGAAAAAGAAACACACACACACACACACACACACACACACACACACACACACACCGTCAGAAATGAGGAGGAGGAGGAGGAGAAGGCAAAGTGGTGGTGGCAGTATCCCTCTTATGATCTTTAGCCCAGAGGTTAGAGCACTCTCCCAGGATTTCCCAGGATTGCTGTGACTGGTGCTGTTCCACTAGCGGTAGGGAAGGTGTGAACACAAGCATAGACTGGTTGCTGATGCTTTAATCATTGTGATCTTGGTCAGAACTGCTCTAGACAACGTAGTGTTTAAAATGCTGGGGATTGGTAGTATCTTGTTTACAATGGCCCTCCCACCAATGTGGAGCAAGCATGGAAAATGTTGTGGACAAACAAGCAGACACATCAGAACCACATCAGTGGTATTGGGGGGTTGTTGTTGATTTGGTAACATATCGACCCTTCATCTAAACAGAGTCCTGTTTGGAGAGTGTCATCCTTCTGCCAAGCAGTAGCAGATGTTCATGGCTTTGCAGGTGACTTGCCAGTGGAGGAGACATGAAGTCTGGATATATTCTAACTGTAACTTGATTTTATTTTATTTAATATACACCAGTCCTGGAACAGAGGTGGTCAACTAGCATGTTAGCAATTTCTTCTTTCTAGAATCTCAGCCCAAATCCAATGCCAGGTTCCCAGAGAGCAACTCTGACTCAAGAATTGAATCCAATCCAATCAGAAACCAAGGCAAAAGTGAAAACTCTCTCGCTGTTTACATAGTTTATCTCTACCAAGGACCTCTGTCTCTACACAGAAATTTGGCTAACAAAACTTTATAATTACACAACATGTCTTCCTGAGGCTGAAAACTTCCAGGTTGTGTGCTCTTATTTTGCAAGCAAGTTTATGTGAAACAGTAACATCTGGGCATCCCTCCCACATCATATTTACAGAATGTTTGTGATGCACTTAGTCTGCTGGATAAAAATTAATACTAGTCATGAGGTCAGATATCTAGGGACCTTTCAGAGAAAGTAAAAGCATCAGTAGAAATGGGCAATGCTGGGACAGTGCCAAATTATTATGAATTACTATGACTGATATGAATGAATGTGGTAAGCATGAGTTTGGTGTGGCTTGGGATGTTAATTTGCTAGAGGATTCTGGGAGCAGGGTTCTCTTAGCATTAGATAGATGGAAATTTACTGGAAGTTCTAAAATGGTTCTATTTGTGTGTATGTTTCGACATCGAACTTTGGAATACATCCACTGGGGACCAGCTCACAAAATAAAGAAAACGTAAAAACATGCGATCAGTGAGCTTGGTACAGGCTGACTCGGGCTGGTACAGACTGACCCCTATGGATGGCATTACGCTAAGAGCTCAAGTGAATGATTGATGAGAGAGTAAATGTTGATTGAGCTTTGGTCTGTCTGTTTTGCAGCCCCCTTCTAAAATATTAATTTGAAAAACCAGTAATGAAACGCCCACATGGCATATTTCTAGGACATGTGACTCCTTGAGAACAAAAGGTATGAATGCTAAGCAGAGTAATTTAGTTAGTAAGTTAGTTCCCCAATTAACATCTGAAGGGGTCCGTGACATCATGAGACAGAAGGCCTCGGGTAACCAAGACCCAGCTTCAGAGGACATTTGACAGACCAAGTATCTGAGAGGGGTAAAGAAGAGAAGAAAACGAAGTCTCCATCTAGAATTGGTAGCTATACCTGCTTTGTTTGCTAATCAGGATATTGTGTAAGGCCAACATAATTACAGAGGGTTTATGCTTGGGGAATTGAGGTTTATTAGGGGGATGTGTATTATATAACGTTTACTGCCTGTGTGATTCTTTCTCAAATAAATTACTATGAATTAAGCATATTGTTTTCCGAATTTTCACTGGTACCAATAACGATCTGCCCAGCTATGGGCCATTAAAGATCCGTTTCAACAAGGCACAGAAAAGGAAGGAACAGATTATCCAAGATGCAGAGAGAATGAGGAATATTATGCAAAAATGTGAAATGATATGTGGTAGCAATAATATTCGTTTTGTTATTAAGTACTTCCACATTAACAGTATCTGTTAAATCAATAGGCTGGCAGGGGCCACCGCTGCCTGAAAAAGGACTTGATAATACCTATAACTATGATAGTTATAAAACAAATGTCAAATCACACAGCACCTTAAATAAAGGTGCATTTCAGAACTCCATTGGTGGCAAATCACCTATTTGCTGCTTTTTCATTGCAGTCTTTCAAGAGAGACCACTTATTTTGTTGGCGCTGAGCCACGTTGTCATGTAGTTTCTTGGACTTTATTCTGTGCAAAATCTATTTCACAGTTTTATAAAATTGGACAGACAGGAGTCATGCATAAACTGAACAGAACCAAGGGGGATTCACAGACATTACCTAGGCTATTTTGAACTGCTGGTTAAATATGCCTGCCAGAATCAGGTCTCTTACCAGTGTGACATCTCCATTATGATCATCTCCAAACACATGGTTTAATAATACTAGCAGCAAGCTGCATTTAAAGAACTGAAAACTTACCAACTGGAAATTGCAGAAAGCGGTTCATGCTGATGCAGACAAGTAATAATTAGACAAGGTAGATGCTGCTCTGACCTCAGCTCACTGGAATCCTATTGCCAGTTAACTTTGCTCACACTTATTGTATGTAGAACTTTTATCTCTTACATCACAAAATACTGCTTATAGCATGCATGAACTCAAGTTTGAAACCAAAGGTGACACCATTGCTATGGCACATGCAGGATATTTTTAGGAGTGCAGAATAAGTAACATGTTGCCAATATTGCTTGACCCATGATGCAAGGACGAAACTAATCCTCTTTATGCATACAGTACATGTACTGATTGATAGAAGTATGTTCTTGTACTGCAGCATATGCCATTAAAAAATAAAAACACCGCCCATGGCTTAAATCCATAATCCCTACTGTTCTGCTTCTGTCAGATCTTACCAATTTAGCAAATTGGGGCTACATCCATAATTGGATGGGAACCCTTGTCTGCAGATACTCATGCTACAAGAACTGGCATTGGAGAAGAAGTGGCACTCTTCTGAGTCATTATAGTGAGAAAGTCCCAGCCTGATTGTAGGGGGTTCTTTCAGAGCCATCTTTCATAAGAGATATAAAACCAAGGCCCTGGCCAATCATCATTAAAAATCCTTGGAACTTTTTATAAGAGTAAGCATATTATGGACTTCAATTTCAGGTAATTAGATTCTGTTAACCTAAATTCCTCCTGCAATTTTATTGATAGCCTTCACTTCCTGCTGTAAACTATTGTGTAATTTACTGTGCAGTGTTCATCAGCTTCCAATTTACCCAGAGGTAGCTGCACTATAAATTATTAGTGTTGAAGCTCAGTTCAAAAAAGTGTTTGTAGTGGGTGTAACAGGTCGATAGAAATCTTCAGTTGATCTATCTTGTTAGCAGAGACTGGAACACTGTAGGAAGGGGTTGATGGATTCATGATGCACCAAAGTAGCAGATGGTATGTACTAACCCCATGCTAGCTCTCCGAGCGGGGACCGAATAAGATCTCAGTCCTCAGGAAGGAACCCTAGGAGCAGTCAAGTATGCATGAAAGACTTGGGCTAAAATTTGTGTACAATATGTTTATTTTATCAAGCCAAACCTTAGGAAAGGATAGTTGTTGCCCCTTTTCTGATCCACATAGTGAATGTAGACTCTTTTTAGAGAAGATTGGGTCTGACACCTGTTCAGAGTGAGTTTATGCATTTTAGATAAAGGTAACGGAGACATAATGTGGTCAATAGTTGCCAAAGGTGACATCCATGACCAAATCCTACTTATTGTACTCATGTGAGTAATTCCCATTAAGTATATACTGAAATTATGTGAATAAGATGAGCAAGAATTTGCTTAGGGGGAGAGAAGTTCAATATTTTTCGAACGGCTAGACCATATGACCTCCATAACCTATTCTTCTGTCTCTTCCCTTCATCTTCTTAAGAATACTTCCTTTAGCATTATTTACACAGTTCCATCAGAATACACTTTACAAATATAGAAGACAGATCTCCCTAAAGAATCTTACAATTGCAAGTCTATAATCTCAGATAAAGGAAGGTTGATCTTACCTGGTGGTTAACACTTCAGACAGCATAAAGCCAAAGTCAAGATAGAGAAAGTATTCACTTTTGACAAGTGTATAGTAGGTATAATCAGAGGAGAATATTTTGGTTCACTAAGAATTTTTTGCTACTTTGTTTGCTTCACAAGGAGTGTGGGAAAACTTTTTATTCAATATATATATAAAAAAGATATTGCCTACAATTTTCTGCATTGTTATTTACTGACAATATTTGATCACGCATGCCATTAACCTTGATAAAAGTTATGCAGAAAATTATATTCAAACAAATACCAATCCAACCTAAGTCTATGCACACACCTCCTCCTCCCACAATATTATTTTATCAAAACAATTGTTATTAATAGGAGTACTTTTAAAAGTGTCCATTCCTGTCTAGTCTATTATTGTACATTTCCCCCCCAAATAGGGAAGTAGGGTGGTCCTAGTTTTTGACAGAGATGTCTACAAAATGTGTTTCTAGTTTTGTTTGTTTTTAGTCTAAACCCTGCCCTGCATGTTCCATTTTTATCCCACATCTTTCTGCAATGACCAAATACTAGGATATTAAGTCATTGTGACAGATCCTCAGTTGCTGTAAATTGTCATATGAGAACTTATAGCAGCTGAAAATATGTCCCAAAAATCTCACTAAGGCCCCTACCCTGCATTGCTTCCCCCCAAGACCATTTGTAAAAGTTGATACGATCAAGATATAAGATAACAATTCATAAATTCATCAGGAAATCACAGAATACTGACTATCCAGGCATATGTTGCCTCTTTTATAGTTAATTTGTGTAGAGAACAAATATGAACTTTTGTGGTTAATTAATTGGTTAAGTTACTTAGAAGAAATAAACAGCATTTAAATAGCAAGTGTAGAAATGATGACTATTTCTGGTCTGGTATATCACTAGTTAATGTGCTACAGAGTACTTAACTATTGGGAGTGACATGAAGGAAGGTGAATCAATCAGATTTACCACCTGAGGCAGGCTGTGAGGCAGTGCCAGTTATCTGAACAGAAACAATGAAACTTTGTGACTAGAATATTACTGATTAAGCTCTGGTAGGTTTCTGTCTTTTCTTAATCCAACAGAAATTCTACTGTCTCATTCCTGCCAATTAGAAACAACTTCACTTTAAAAATGTATTGAATGCTGATGAAAAACAATGCCAATTCTCATTAAGTGCAGCATTAATTAGATGTCAGGGAGACAGAGTAAACTTAGATATACATAAATGGGAGCAAAATATTCAAGTTTCCCATAAACTTCATTATGGCATCACTCTAACAACACACTAATTAAAGTTGAGGAAGCACTTTCATTTTAATCCACTGTTACAGAACTCATCTTTCTGGGGGGGAAAAAAAACTATTCTGTGATGAAATGGTGGATGTCTTATGGAACTGGTAATTGGATAAAAAGAAACCCTTCACTATTAAAAAGTAATCTCTAATGAAAACCAGATCAGTGACACTGTTAGAAATAGAGATGTGAGGAATTTTTTTAGCTTAAACTTTTTTGGTGACACATATTTTGCAAATTTGGTTTTCAGATAACCAAAATGGGATTTTTCTGGTTTGCACCTAGAAGACTCTGTCAACTTATCCTTCCACCCAGCTGCCAGAGAGGCAGAAATCCCAGCTGTCCAGTCTTCCATGACAACTCTGGGAGATGCAGAGCACCCGGGCTGTCTGCCTCTCCTTCTCCTTGAGCATAGGGATTGGAGCAGGAATGGGGAAGGGGAGTGGGAAGATCAATCTCCAGAGCCCAACGTCAAAGTTTGTCAGTTTCACTGTTAAACTGTCAGCCATCCAGGCAGTCAGCTGTCATTTTTAAATTTTTCCCAGGAGACGGTGAGTGTGGGGTGGGGAAAAAATCAATATTTTTAGTCAAAATCAAAATTTTATTGTAGAAAAAATTGGTTTTGTGAAAAGGGCATTTTTCATTTAAAAAAAAAAATCACTCAAATGAAAAAATTTCAACCGTCTCTAGTCAATAGATGTTTTCTGTCCAGGTGCTAGTAAGCCATTCCACAAAACCACCAATGCAGCTGGTACTAACCAGAACCCTCATTAACAAGAGCAATAATACAGAGGTCACAGACTGAACAGACCTGGAGAATAAACTTCCCTGTTGGCATCAGAAAGCTCTCACTCACCATTGTTTGTGCTGTACCTGCTCCATAGATAAAATAAAGGATATCTGTTGGACTCCAAAAGCATAAGCTTAAACAAGCATCAATTTATTATTTTAAAGATTTTTCTCTCTATTAGCTAAGATTTCTTATGCAGATGAATTTCTCATGCACAAAAAGGTGAATTTTTGTGGACAGTTTGATAAAATTATTCTTGGACATGACTGAGTGTGCTTTTAACACAGTTCATGCTTTCAGGAGGCTTGCTACCACTCATATTTCAAAACTAGCTTTAAAAAAAAAAAAAAAAGACCTTGAAATGGACTTAAGGACAAATTCTGCCCTCTATTCTATCCTTCCAACTGCACAGGTTTCACCATGATAATGTTTAATCTTTCAATGCTTTTATTCTATCCCTTAAAAAAGGAAACTCAGTAGAAAAGGTTATATTCTTATGACTGAGAATTCAAATATACAACCCCCCAAAACCTCAGTAACACAGATGACAGCCACTGCAAATCAGCCAAGTTGAACATGTAATAGAGACATTTAAAAAGTGTGTAGATTAATATAGACTACAACAAGAAGTCAGTTTTATTTACACAGAGAACTGTAATTTTCAATATCCTGACTTTAGTGTGTTAAAATTCTCAACCATAACATGCTTTTTAAACTGAACTACAGAAAATGCTCCCAGCAAATTATACTGGATTTGATTAGAGTCTGCATTGCCTTGTAACAGTCAAAGTTCACAGGATAATTGCTGGTCAACTGAATGACCCACAATTATTTTATTTCTCAATATTTTCAGTTTTAAGTTGTTCAACCAACATGTTTCAAAATATAAATGCTAATTCTTTGCTCTGGACTATGGCACAGCACCATGAAATGTCCTTGAGTTTATCTCCTCCTTCCTCTCCTCCTCTCACCCCCCCACACCTTCAGTATTCATGCTATATTAAGCAAAATAATTATTGCTGGTAGAGCATTCTTTTAAAGAGAAATGCTTACTGAATAGAAATGCTTAATGGATGCAGATAACAGGACAGTGTGTATATCTTTATCTTTGGCCTATATGTAAAACAGTATTTTTTTCTTTTTCTATGGAAATATTGAGCAGTAAGTAAATTGCATTGTTTCTGCACTGCAGTAGGACTATTGCGCTATTCTTGGAAATCTGGCTTACCATTTAACGGTGATGTGGGCTTTTATTCAAAAATAGAAGATGTGATTCTGCAAACCCTTATACAAGTAGTCTTTACTCACAAGAGTAATCCCAGTGAGGTTAATGAGCAGAGACTACTCATATGAGTAAGCATTTGCAGGATCAGAGCCATAGACTATTTTGTGGTAATAAACATCTTTCCTCTCTCACAAAGCCATGCTCTGAATATTAGTGACAAGTAATAAAAAAAAAAGTTTTCTTGCTACTATGTTAAAGTGTTTTTTGGAGGCAGAGGAATTTATAACAACATTAAGCAGAGTTTTAGAGTAAATGGAGTGCAAATGCAAATGGTGATCTTTCTCAAAGTAGCATATTTCAGTTTGCAACATCCTCATGAATTTGCCACATAATGCAAATACTGTGTGTTGATAAAAATGAGATCGCCGAAGCTCATACGTCTCCTATTTGTATTATATTCTCAAGATGAGTAGCCACATTTGTAAAGCAACATAACTATTAAGATGTATTTATTATGGAGTGATGCTAGCTGCTCCATAATTTGATGTTGAAACCCAATTTTCAAGGGGCTTCCTCCCATCCCCAACTTCCCCCAAAATAAATCAATTGCCCTGAAGTTTAACATGGCATCACACCCCAGGACATAGTTTTGCTTGAAGTTTGGAGAAAAATCAGAAAAAAAAAGACCTTAAAATGAGGTTGTTTAGACATGCCCCTTATACCTCCTGCATATACAAGGCTGCAATCTTGCAAATGACTGAGCAGGGATCTGCCCTGGTGGAGGCATTTGTAAGAATGTAGCCTCAGAGTGGAGGAGGTCAAAAAAGGGACTCATTAGAGTTGGGATATAAAGGGGAGGCAGTGGAAGTGGCCTAAGGGAAGCTCCATCTGGGGAGCTGGACAGGGTGGTAGTGAGCAATGAAGAAGTATATGGCAATAGGGAACTGACTATGAACCTTAAGGTTCATTTCAGATTCTTACAAAAATTCTCCACTTAAAAATGCAAGTTAAGTGCAATTTCTCAGGTGTGTGATTTCTGAGGGGTAGGAGTACTCAGGACTCTTTTGAAAATGCACTTTCAATGCATAATCTTAACTTTTAAAAGGAAATAGGTTTTTGTTTGGGGACATTCCAGGTTGTAGGGTTTGCAGAAGCAGACAGGCATTCACAGGTCTCTCACAGTGCTATAAAATCCAATTGTGCCTTCAGATACGCCTAAGGTACTTCAGGAGGATTGCACAGGGAGTAAAAGCAAGGGTAGAATTTTGCCCACACTAGGTAAATTTTAACTCTAGAATTTTTCATATATACTTAGCCAAATTCTGCCTCACTTTGCCCCATGCAAAACCAGTGAAGTCAGGGTTGTGCTATAGAGTCCAGTTGTGCAGTCTCCATGCAGGCAAGCCTCATGTGGGATTCAATAAGAATTTGTCTGTGTAAAAAATTACAGGATCTAGCCCACAGTGAACATATTTTTTTTTTCCCAGCATTTGTGGCATCATAAATGTTTCCATGGAAGCAGACTATCAAACACAAGATTATGGCCTCTGTGGAGGATCAAGGATAAAGGAAAGCTAATTTATAAAGAAAACTCACACCCAGCCCCAAATATGTTCAACAAATATGGTAGCACTAGCAAAGGGAGCAGACTTTTTGGGGGGGGGAGGAGTGTAGAGTAAATTATATTTTGTGCAGATGATTTTTTAAAGTCTCTCTTTTTTGTGTGAAAGTTCCTTTATTATGAAGGGGTTATTGTATTTGGCATGAAGACAAATGAGACAGCCTCATCACGAAGCTACGTAAGCCCTATATAACTCCATTTTACCTAAATATCTGATAGTCTCTTGTCATATCACCCTCTTTGAACTGTCAATGATTCCAACCTCTATATTCCTTTCATCTAGCTCTCCTACAATGTTGTCCATGCCTTTTGCCATGACAACCTCTACACATAGAAGGTGAAAGCCAAAATTCCCATTGACTTCAATGGGATCAACCATTAACTTCAACAGGATTGTGATTTCACCTAGTATGCCCCTTGTGATGCTAATCCAGGGGTCGGCAACGTTTGGCACTCAGCTCGCCAGGGTGCTTATCCTGGCGAGCCGCATGCCAAACGTTGCCAACCCCTGTGCTAATCAATCAAACCACTACACTTTCCTATTTCCATTTTTAAGATAATTTCCTCCACAGAGATTTCCTTCTCTAAGAAATGTACATGCCTTAAACTGAGTGCAGTCTCATTGGAAGGAGGAAGGACAAGGATTTCAGCAGTTTGGTAGCCCCATTTATGGCTTCATGTCTAAAAGTAGATTATAAGCAAGGACTAAGTCAAATTCTCTGTTGGTGAAAATTATTGCATTGCCATTGGTGTCAGTGGAGCTTCACCAGTTTACACCAAAGATTTGGCACCAGCTCATTCTACAAGTGGTGTCAAACACCTCACCTACTTTTGGATCTGTAAAAATATACTATCCTTACTCAGGGAAAAATTCAAAATATGGACTTCAGGATCAGACGTACAGTGCATGTCGTCCCAGACAGTATACAAAACATGGCACTAGTTAAATCATTTAAAATCAATAAAGCTTACTAGTCTCAAGAAACCTGTAGTTCTTACACACACACACACATAAAATATCCTGAACTAGCTACACAGTAATGTGTGTCTATATTTAGATCACCAGAAGCATTATAATTATAGACCTAAGATGGAAGTATGTGAGTATATGTAGCTAATTGGAAATATATGACTACAGTTGCCTTGGCTTAAGCTATTAATTTTGGATCTGGAAATTTGTACATGTTCAAAATTATAAGTGTTTGGTTCTGCAGTTCTGGCCCCATCTAGATTTAAATGTAATGAGTCTGATCCTCCATTGCTCTACATCTTGTGTATATCAGTTACACCAGTGCAAAGTGAATGCAAAATGCTAATAAAATCAGCACAGTGGTGTTCTATATTCACTTGAGTGACTATGCAAGGTACCGGGTGATGAAAAAAATCAGACTCCAAGTGAAGATCTGATTCTCATCTCACTTATACCAGTTTAAATCAAGAGTAACTCCATCGAAGCCCGTCAGCTACATCAGTATAAGTGAGAGGAGAATGAAGTCCTGACTGCCAACTGATTGTTAAAGCATACTGTTAATTAAGGTGTTATCACAGATCATTTATACATTTTGTCTGGTATTCTGTTACTGCTATCCATGACATTTCACAAAGTTGTATCTGGTGCTGGTGAAAAATTCCTCTCTGATCCATAGACCGATCAGCTTGATATCTCCAGTGTGAGCTTTGATTACCCATCTCTTAACAGGGTAACCAATTTTAATTTTAGGGGAGTTATGCATATTTTCACAAAGATGTGACAATTTTAGAATGACTCATTGCCAGTCATGTTAATTTTATCTTGGGATTCTAAAAAGCAAGCCCTTCCCATTGTCAGGAAATTCTATTGCAGATTCCAATATTATATTTCTGTGAATCGATTCAATTAAGAGGACTTAAAAGGTTACTGTTCAAGTTACTGCAAATACTGGGCAAGAAATTCAACGTCTCTTTAGTAGCAAAATTAGGAACTCAAATTGGACTAACTGAAAGACTCCTGAAGCATAAAAGCCCTCTGTTCTCTTCCCAAAAGAAATCTGAATCCATCATAGTATTATGGTTGCATTTGATTACTCTACTGCTGACCTGGCCAACTTGGCAAAAAAAATTCATAATAAAAAAGAGTCATCCACAATAAAACGATGCTATATATGAAGGGTTTTAAGTATTGAGTGTAATTTAGAAGAATATATTAGGATTTTTTTTCCTCTTCATCTTCTCTTGTGGTGTAATTGAAGGATAAACAATTTAATGAAAATTTAATATATGCAAGCCAAGTTTTCCCCACCCCCCCCCCCCTGGCTCTTTGAAGCGCCTACACATCTAGCTGTGTGTGTTTTCTGATATTTATCATTGGGAATTATAAGAGTGACCAAGATTTGGTCCAAATACATACATGGATTTCTGATCTTGTTCTAGAGTGCTATACTTATTCAATATGTAATGTAACATTCAATCTTAATGGTCAGTGAAACTGTATCTTACTTTTAAACAGCAGCTGTCTGCAAGAGTAATCAATATATATGACATTTCTGAAATACTGGGTACCATTTTTTTTTCCTTCATGCATGTGCATTTGTTTAAAGTCCTGAACTGGCATATAAATGTATGATTTGGCTAAATTCAATACCTGCCTTTGTATCCAAATGTTATATAGTTTAAATATGTCTCTTTAAATACAGAGTTTACAGTACAATTAAAACGTACACATTAGGGGCACAATTCAGACCTGCTGCAAGTAGGGGCAGCTCCAGTTTAGGGTGAGATCAGTCAGGTTTCATCAAGAATGAAGATGGTTTTAATGCATTCATGACTCTTGAATTGAGACCAAGTCAGGGGATGTAAAATGTTTAGTTTATGGGCCTTTTTATAGCAAGTACAAATGTTAAGGACAAATACTTTTTTTAGCTGCCACACCCCATTCCCCCATTCTCCTGTAACTGAAAGGGAGAAAGTCTGTACTGTGCTTCTGAAGGTTGTTGGTTCAAACACTGCAGAGAGAAATTATTTCCATCCCTTCATGAGTTATTTTTTTTCTTTTCTCACTTATTTTGGGGAGTGGAGGGGAATAATCAATAATATACATACATGCACACAAAGTTAATATAGGACCTTGGACTGATTGTCAGTAACTTGTTTCCTTTTGCTGTTTACCACAGAGGGAACAAAAAAGACTGCACTGAATAGCTGACAAAAAATGTGGCATTTTTAATAGGCTATGAGTTAGTCTGGCTGGGGGAAGGAAGTTATATTTATTCCTCAATGAGCTGTAGATTTTACAAATAGCTTTGTGTAGGCTCCATTCTCTAGTCCAGTCTGCTTCCTAGTGGCTGTGTGAAAAAAGTCTCACCAAATGCCTTGTGACAGACCCAGTCATTCTGTTTTAAAAAGCAGAAGAGAAGATGACCGTGATGCTCCCCAGATGATAAAGGTCTCCAGGCTTGCAGTTTAGTGCACCCTTCTGCTTCCTCATGAAGCTGTAATGTCCAATGAAGGGCCTGGCGAGATCTTTCACCAGCTCACTCCTCCACAGGAAGGAGAGTAGCCTAAAGAACATCAACAGGGAGCCATGAGAGCTGAGCCAGTTAGCAATATTGCCCTGCTCTAGACTGCACCAGGCCAAAGCAGCTCACAGCACTTCACTGAGGGTGCTGGGTCAGAATTATTTGTTTTCCTCATCTGTAAATGGGGCTAACAAGGAGGAAAAGGTATTTGTTCAAGACTGCACAGTGAACAGCAGCAGAGGCTGGAATAGAATCTGAGAGCATCAATTCCCAGGCCCCTTCTCTAACAATTAGACTACCCTCTCTACCACAATCAACAACACGTGATGAGAGCTGGGACACTAAAGGGAATAACTGAAACAAGCTGGAGCCCTTCATGTCCCACATAACCCCATAAAAGGAGACGATGCACCACTGCTGGTATGTAAGCATCTCTTGCTCAGCTGGTGCCTAGCAGTCCTGTAACTTTCTGGCCTCAGGAAGCAGACAATCTAGATGAGTGTTAAGGGCTCACTGTAGAGCAGAGAGGGATGAGACAGGATCAATGAGAGATCACCAAGGGAATTGTGATGGGGACCAGTGAGGGAATTGTCGAGAAGAACAGCGACCTGGAGGATGAAAGCATTGTTGTGGGATGCTCAGAGGATTGATGAGGGAAGAGAGGAGCAGCAAAAGGGTTACTAAGGTGGCAATAAAGCTTGCTTGTGGTTATATGAGAGCTGTCTCCTGTGATCTGTTTCCCAGCCCTGGGAGCTACATGGGTGAACTTCTTTGCTTAAACAGACTCCCAGCTTCAGCTCGGCTCTGTGTGCAACATGTTAGAGCTCAGTGGGAAGTCACCAGAGGGTCTCAGTATCTGACCTTTCCATCAAAATTTTGATTCAATTTTCTGCCAAAAGTTGGAAAACTTCTACTGGCTCCAGCATTCACATCAGAAGAGAAACTTCAGTTGTCTCTTTACCATCAATGTCTCTGTGTCCCTAGGCTAGGGTGACCAGACAGCAAGTGTGAAAAATCAGAACGGGGGTAGGGGGGTAATAGGCACCTATATAAGACAAAGCCCCAAATATCAGGACTGTCCCTATAAAATCGGGACATCTGGTCACTCTGCCCTAGGCCCTAGACTCCAGCATGCACAGAACTATTTGTATGTTAGGGGCATTAGTCATCGATAGGACACCGAGGAATAAATATAAACCTCCCCTCCCCCAGCAACACTAATTTGTAGCCTTTTAAAAATGAGACATTTGATCAATTATTCAGTGCAGCATATAATATATTTGGGAAAGAACAGGTAAGAAGCAAAATTACTGACAATAACTTGAGGGCCCCATCACTAACTTCTACACCTATTTTTCCCCTACACTCACATGGGTCATTAACAGTGGGTGACCCCACAGCCTTCAGACCCCTTCCACATTAGCTGTAGGAGAAAATGGTAGGTGTCAATGGGGAAAGTTTGCTGCTATTCTCTATGTCCCATAGCGCATGTGGGGAGACAATACATACAAGGCTAGTGTGGTTATACAAGTATTTGTAAGACGGCAGTAGGAAAGTGGGCACTTTGTTTCTGTTCCTAGCTTTTGGAGCAGATTGTCATTTAACTATATGGGTGGAACTCACATTGAAGGCAATGGTTCACTACAAATGAGAGCCCAAGTGCTACCCTGTTTCATTCGTTACATGTAAAAAAAGAAAAATTAGACCACTGAGTCTTTTCAAAGGAAGATTCTGCTGCTGAATTTTTATGAACAAATTGAGTTAATTCTCCATATAGCAGAACTCTCCCCACCCTGAGACACTGCACCTTTTATAAGAGAAGCTAATTGCTATCACTATCTCCTAAGACTTTAAATTATAAGAGAAACCTCTTTCCCTTCAAAGTTTTTAACAAATACATATTATACTCTGAACGAAACACTTTTTTTTTTTTTTTAAATAGCATCCCTTCACATTTATTGTCCAATGCACCATGGCATTAGGCTTAAAAGCTAGACAACAGTGCTGTTCCAAAGGCAGTGTACCAAACAAGAATAACAAACTCTGTATGTTTACAAGTGAAAGTCTGCTGTAAATAACCATGTCAAGTAGACCTTGCTGTGGGAAGTTGGGATCAGAATATCGATAGCAACTGACTGCAAAGAGGAGGGAATAGAAGATCAGCAACAACAGACCCAGGGCCGGCTTCAGGGTTTTGGCCGCCCCAAGCAGCCAAACAAACAAACAAACAAAAAAAAAAAAGCCGCGATCGCGATCTGCGGTGGCAATTCGGCGGGAGGTCCTTTGCTCCCAGCGGGAATGAGGGACCGTCCGCCGAATTGCCGCCAAATACCTGGATGTGCCGCCCCTCTCCGGAGCGGCCGCCCCAATTACCTGCTTGCCAGGCTGGTGCCTGGAGCCGGCCCTGAACACACCACAGAAGGCAGAGCTGAGACAACAAGAGAGAAACCTAGGTAAAGTTGAGGTTTGGAATAAAGATTGAGGGACAGGAGAAGAAGAATACTAGTAGTCTGGGAGGAGAGAGATGATGGGGGTAAGGAATGGATCACGCAAATGACATTTACTTCTGTTATTCTAAATCTCCTCTAAGATTTTGGTTTCATCCTTTTTAAAGTGTGACGTTTCCCTTTATATTTCCTCATTCAAAGTGATTGCTTAGTTTTGCAAGGACCAAATCTGGAATACCCAAACAAAATGAAACAATTTGCAATGCAGGCAGGCCCTTCATCCTGAAAAGAGGGGGAAAAAAATAAGTTACCCTAAATGCTAACCTGCAGGGATATCTATGGTGCAATTAAACAGTCGCAGCTGGCCTATGTCAGTAACTTGGATTTGCAGGACTTGGGCTAAGAGGCTGTATAGTTGCGGTGTAGACATTCGGGCTCAGGCTGGAACCCAAATTGTAGGGCCCTCTCCCCTTCCATGGTTCCAGAGCCAGGCTCCAGCCGAGCCCAAACATCTACAGAGCAGCTAAACAGCCCCTTAGCCCAAGGCCTGCAAGCCTGAGGCAGCTGACACAGGCCAGCCTCAGCTGTTTAACTGTGCTGTAGATATACCCTTGGAAGGCTTAAAAGAACCTCAAGGTCCTGTCTGCTCTTGTTGTATTCACCTTAAAGATAACATATCCTCTTTCTACTTTTTTTTTTCTCTTGCTACTCTACCAGTGTTGTGAAGCATGCTGGGTGCTGGCTAGCTGCTATCCTCCGCCCAAGAAATAATGGTGGTGTATGTAGTGTGTGAAGCCCTGAGGTCTTTGGGGATGAAAAGTAATATCCCTGTAAAAATAGCATCCCCTTCCTTATCATCCCAAGCCTGTCATGCTCTTTTCTCTCTTTCAAGTGTCCTCCATCTGTTTTCCCTTCCACCAGTATCATTCTTTGGATAGTTAACGGAACAGCCCCTCAGTGATGGATGATAGCCTACAGTTAATAAACAAACTATGAAGTAAAAGAAGATAAATAGTGCCAAGAATTTCAGTTTCCCTTTTGTTAGACAAATCTGACATTTAGAAATATTATAATAAATAAAAAAATAGTTAATAGTAATATATATTATATATTTTGTCAGTGGTGCCATTTATTATAATGAAATTATACTCTTATTTATGCTTGTAAAAGCTGCAATTCTATTCAGATTCTTATACAAGCAGATAAAAAGGTCTCATCATGTGAAAGAGCTGACCATAACTTATTCCCTTGTCAGGGGCCTGGCATTAGGAGTTGAGAGAAATCAATTATAGTCACCATCAAACAATCCTACAAGGTCTCTTATCCATTGTCCTGCTGCAACCTTGACATATTAGTGTGTTAAAACAGCAATCACTAACTATAATTTCATCGGTACATCTTTCTTTTGATCTGTATGAAGCGTGGAAGATAGCTGAACCAGAAGAAATCACAACAAATCTTGCAACAGTACCAATACATCACTGAATGAAAGTTATTAGCTTTAGTTAGCAAATGACAGGACTGGAGTATTGAGGATATCCTCAGAAAAGAGCAAGGAAAAAAGAGGGGACGCTAATTGATCATTCCCATAAATATTTGAGACAAGATTTAAGAGGAACTTGTGATTTTGGGTGCCCAACATGAGATACCAAATTAGGGACCAGCTTTCCAGTGTGGGTGCTCAGCACTTTCTGGATGTCAGGCCTCTTTAAGATGTTTCTCGTCATTTATGAAAATCTTGGCTTTCATGTGATAGTAACTAGGATTCCTGGCCAACAAGAGTAAATTTTTATTAAACATTTGGTTGCTTGGAACCAGATATTGCTAGCAAATGAGAGGACAGATTATGTATTAAATTAGAGTGGTGATGAAGGGACATACATTAGCAGGAATCAGTGTTATTCCTCTTCTTCTCCTCCTCAATCTGTTTATTTTCTCTCATTTTTCTTGTTATTTTGATATTTTCATAGAAATTTGCACTAGGTTTACACCCTTTGCAACCCTGTGCACTGCAAGAATTCATCCCATTACACTTGCAAGTTCAGTTGCAGACTGTCCTCTTGTGTTGTTGCACATAATAATACTTCCATTCATTTGGTGCCTTTATGTGCAAATTAGAACTCTCTTGTCCTCATTTTAGTGCACATGCAGTATCAGGGACACTGCTTGCCATGAAGATTTATAATCTGATGAGTGTTCTGTATGTTCATAAAGAACATTCCAGTGTATGGGTATGGTATGAGCCAACAATGTCCTTATTAATAAAAATTGATTTTTGTTTTAGCACAAATAATTTAAGAAGTCAGTGGCATTTCAAACACCACATTCAACTATAAATATCAGCCCTTGTAAATAGTTTGAGGTCAATACCACAGAACACATCTTCCTAAGAAGACAAGATGCTGAAAGAACAAGGGACTCAGGAGAAAAGAGAGGTCATTCCTCCACTGTAAATATTTAATTTTTGTTCACACCGTTCTAAATAGGAATTCCTGGGTGCTGATAGACTTGTGGCCAGATCTTCCAAAGTTATCTGGAAAGCGAACATTCTCTTTTGGGAAAAAAATTGAGGTTCCAACATTCTTTTTCATGCCACATTGGAACAAAAACTAGATCTTTCCAATATACACATGCAAGCACACACACAACTAGCTAATTGCGCAGTGCTTAGGCTCTCACTTGAGATGAGAGAGACCAAGGTTCAAATCCCTGCTCTTCTTGATTCGGAGTAGGAACTTGAATCAGACATCCCAGGTGAGTAACCTAACTACTCAGCTGTGGGTCTACATCAATCTCTCTCTGACCAGACATTCCATCCTGGACTTGAGAAAGTTTCACAGAAACCACAAAAAGTCTCAGTTTTGACCAATGGGGATTTTCCAATAAGGAAATATTTTGTCAGAAGTCCGGACTACCGCTATTGGCCACTTCAGTCAGGTGACTAAGGAGAAGCTGGTAATGTGCAAAATTGGCCCCAATTGTGAGTGCTGAAGTCTTTTTCCCAAAAAAATATAAAATAAAATAAAATCTGGCCCAATATTGAATACTCATTTGGTCAATAGATAATGTTGGAAAAGCTAGATAACTATCAGATTCTTTCATAATTCCTTCTTCTGCTACAAGACCACTACATATGATATTGTCTTCATGATCAATGTGATCACTTACATTTACATAACACACATTATTTCATCCCATTAAATATTCATCCATCACTTCCTCTCAAAAATAGTTCTTTGCAACATACCACTCAGAGTTCATGGTAAGTTCATAAATTCATTATTCCCTCAGACTTGTAAATTATAAGTGCCTAGTGGGGGGAATGACCTCTGATGTGATGTTCCCCAGATCTCCCGTTTTTCCTTTATGTTGCCTTCTTGAAGAAGAGTGTGTTCTGTAGAAAAGACTTCAAACAAAAAACAAAAACAAAAACAAAAAACCACCTATGTTATTGCAAACATGAGTACTTGTAGCATTGGACACCTTATAAAAGCGTCAGATGAGCCACTTGTTAAGACTCTGGCCCTTGAATTACTGCAATTCAGATGATTAAAGGTGTTTCTTTGTTTCACAAGTTACAGACAGTAACTCTGTGAGGCCACAACATTGGGCAATAAGTGTTTCCTGGGGTGGGATGTCATTTCTGGATACACAGAGTTAGGAGGAAATAATGACAGCCAAGAAGGTGACTCCAACCTGCGCAGAGGTCAATCAAAACTCCCAGCCTATTGGTTCTGAATAACCCAAGTGGTATGTGTGGGTGTTGTGCAATATACAATTATCTTAACTAAGTCCATACTACACAATGAACTTAGTCTGGATAAGCCTTCCCAAAATATCCAGGACACCTATAAACTCATGTCACATTAATGGGCTGTTTCTGTGCTTCTTTGAATTCCAAACTAATGTGTGCATGTATATATTTAGTATGTTTTTATTCTGAAACTGTTATTAATATGTCTGTTAATGTTTGACTATCTTATTTTACATGGAAATTAGCAGTTCATATTCTGTGCAATGACATATACCCTGGACTCAAACTTTGGAGTGGAAGGATACAAAAAGAACAGCAGTAAGATGCAATGATAATAAGACCTCCAGCACTTTGTTTATTTGAACTTCCTTCCAGACATCTGTGTCTTGTCTTCTTGGAGTGGAAATAGTCTTTTTTCACCCTTCACGAGCTATAGACAATGTTCTCTTTTACAAATATTCCATAGATTCTCGATTCAGAGAGTCACTTTAGAACCAGTCCCCTGAATGAAATATTAGCACGCAGTGCATTTTAAGTACTCTTGAAATGACGTTTTGTATAACTTTAATAGCATGGCATAATGACGTGCACAATCGCTAGTGTCAACTGGCTTGTTTTTAAAACTTGAATCAGAATTTCCTTGATGCAAATACCTTTTCTTTGTGATATGTAATCTTGTCTCCCACTCCCCTAAAAAATAAACAGCAACCTGCAAACATTTTTCACCCCCATCAGAGATTCACCTCCCTTCTTCCACACATAAAACAGCACTGATTCAGTAACTAGACATACAAACTGTTTTCTCCCTAAATAAGCATACAAGGTTCAATTTCTAGTGTGCCTTGCAAAGGCTGCATTGCTTTTAGTTTGTCTAACAGAATGACAAACAGCAAAGTAAAAATGAAGCTTTTATGTAAATACTTTTTATTAAGATTAAGATTCTTCTGTTTAGAAACCCATCAGGATGCCTGTTTAATGATAACAAATCATTATAGCATCTTTTTATTTCTATGTGCTTAGTTTGTGACCTTGAGATGTCTAATGTCTAACACAGTCTCATTGTTAGGACTTCAATTTTCATGAGCATGTAACCACGTGTGTAATTTAACTGAACCAGCATTGTGTTGACAATCTTTTTTTTTTTTTAAATGATATAGGGATTTTATGTTCTCGGTGCAAAACTGGTCTGTTAAAGTACTCCATTAATAGTCACAGCGTCACTATGGAAGAAGAGAGAATCACGCTCATATTTTTAGACCAAGCTCTTTTTCTTTGGAATGTCATGGAAAAACTCCTGCTGGCATGAGTTAAATCTCCGTTTCTACTGATATATGAACCCCGGTTAGAAGCAATTTTATTTTCGCATTTTGTAGAATTATAAGCTATAATTACTTAACAATCTTCAATAAATAGGCTTAATTTCAGAGAGTAAGAAGAAATCAAGAGCATATTATTTACCAAGCAGTTCAGCAATAAATGTAGATAACAGGGGATTCTGCTAATACTCATGATAATGAGTCTGCATTATAAAAGAGAATGCTCTTTTAAAGTTGGCACTTTCACTGTGTTGCTGTGCCTATTTTCCATAAGTAGTGGGCATGCTACAGAGAAAGTGGTGCTGAACAAAGAATATTTCTTGGTTTGGGTTTTATCCCATTTGACTGATTAAAAAGAACTCATACTTCTCAGAAGAGGTGAAGCTTTGGCTGGTAGGCATATGCATCAGGAGAGCACAGAAGCAGTTGCATCTAATCAGAGATAGGAGGTGGTATTTCTTATCAAATCAAGGTGACTGATATCTGAAAGTTTAATTTAGGGGGTCTTAGGCCTCACTCAACTGGACTAGAGAGAGATGGCTCAGGTATTGGAGAGAAAGGAGATTTTGTGTTTAAGGTACAAGACAGGAAGCAGATGATGTGTGCTAGCTTCCCAGCTGTGCCACAGAATGTATGTGTGCACTTGAACATGTTGGTCAAGACCTGGCATTTCATGGAATATTTAAATTTCAAAACAGAGTTAGCCCCAAACTTTCAGTCAGTAACAAAGCTGTGTTTCAAAACAGCCTTACAAGGTTCAGCTTGGAATCCCTATCAGACAAACATGTAAAGTAAATCTGTGGGACTACCCATGACCTCGATCCAAAGCTCACTCAAGACAATGCAAAGACTCCCGTTGACTTCAGTGGGAGCTGACTCAGCCCCCATGTAGACAAAATTGTTCATGTGTGATTTCAGGATCAGGCCCATACAACATAAATTATAAACAAAGATGTATTTTGTGTTTTATGATGTGGCTCTGTTCCTGTGGATCTGTTTGCACCCATTTTCAAAACACTGGTAATGGAGGCAAATTCAGTTTTACGTAATCTTGTTTCCCACTCCCCTTTTGTACTTGGGCTTAAAGGGAGACTTTAAAATATGGAGTTCCCTGACATAATATGCAGTTTTAGACATTATTAGTTTGCACCTTTTTAAACACTTCAGACAACAATATCAGGTTGGATTGTAAAGCTGCAGTAGTATAAAGGTATTCAAAATTAAAATACAAATACACTGGCACCATGAAAAGTACAGAAAAAAAAGCATACAGTAGGTGGAAAACTTTATGCAGAACTTGATTCATGAACTTGGCCCACTTTGGAGAACATTATGAATAGTCATCCAAAGATATTTTACATGCAGGCCTATTTGG
Organism: Trachemys scripta elegans; assembly: GCF_013100865.1. Classification (NCBI taxonomy): domain Eukaryota; kingdom Metazoa; phylum Chordata; order Testudines; family Emydidae; genus Trachemys; species Trachemys scripta. The sequence continues at coordinate 18,075,428 of NC_048310.1, forward strand.
TCTCATCCTGGATGTTAGAATCTGTCTTCCCACCCACCCCTTCAGATAAACGCTAACACAAACCCAGGCCTAGAATGCGTAAAAACAACATACTTTATACATGCCTGTGGGGAAATCAAATAGGCCTTTCTTCTTTAATGCTACCATTCTCAATCCTACATGCTAGAGAATGACAGTTATTCCACAGAAATTAAGCGGGGCATCATACACAGTGAAGGACCAGTTTTGTTTGCTACAGGTTTCAATGTGTAGTTCTTTGCTTTTTCTATTCTGTTTTTATTATTTTGCTGTGGCTAAAACTCAGTTTTCATCTTTGTAATTTGAGTCCAGATGGATTGCAGGCTCAGATAACATAAAACTGGTTAATCGACTTTCATACCATATTTATACTGCAACAGGGAAATTTTACTGTTGTCTGCAGTTTAGTAGTGCATGCTATGGAATACGGCCAGTGTTTTATGTACCCTTAAAATTGCAAACTGTAGCCCCTGTGTTGACAGTGACCCTAAATCTGTCTCACTAACAAAAATCTCTTCCCTGTTCTGAAACAGCAATATTCAGTAAAATTTAATTCAAAAACATAATACCGCTCCAGCAAGTGGCATTATATTTCACTCATGAAATTTAGATGTTTTTTCTCCCTCTTGCAGTATTTGATACACAGTATCACAGAGAAACGGTAAAAGTCAAGCATTAAACCAAATATTTGTAATTAATTTGCAATAGCATTACTATCACAGTTCTGAATACAAGTTGTTGGCTGTATAAGGTGCCACAAGATATTTCTGCTACAGAAAGTACAATATAACTGTTGCTCTAATTAGAATCCTTTGGTAGTAGTCCCGCTCTGATTTTTATGCCTTTCTTTCCCCCAGAGCATTGAAGAGCTTGTATGGAAAAATCCTGCTGAAAGTGGTCTCAGTTGGTGTGGTTTATAAATCATTTATTGTCATTCATGGCAGCAACTGACTTAGTAATTAAAACCAAATTCAATGGCTTTTCAGAAATGCCCAGATTTTGAGATGGCATACAACAATAAGCAGATATTTGAGCCACGCTAATTACATTTAGCTTGCAATCGACATGTTTGCTAGCTCATTATTATAGATAATAGATGTTTGGCCTAGCATAGGGCCAGGATGCAGGAGATTGGAGCTCTATCCTGGGCTATGCAACTGCCTTGGTGTGTCACTTTGGGAAAGTCACTCAAACCATTCGGTGCCTGGTTCTGCTCTAAGTTAAACTGGTGTAAAATCAAGAGTAATTGTGTCAAATTCAATGGACTCACGCCAGCACACATGAGGATAGAATTATATCCTCTGAGCCTCATTTCCCTTGTACGTGGAATATGGATAACACTGTCTCATAACAGTTTTGTATGACATTTTTTGCAAAGCATTTCAGGTCCTTTAAACGGTGTCATATGGTATAATTTACATGTGTATATTTTTTTTAAATAATAAGGAAAGGATTTGAAGGCTTGCTGCAAACAACCAACCATGCTTTGTTTTCCAAATAAAGTCATGCCACACCTCTTATGTAGGGAGTTCAACAATTGGTTTCCTGCATTAAGAATTACCACTAGGAGACCTAAGTGATTTACCATGAAATCATAGTACTCCTCCCATAATTTATATCAGTTATAAATATGTTCATAGGCAAAGATATGCCACAGTTTTCAAATTTGGGTGCCTAAAATTACAGATTTAGGAGCCTAACTGAATGAAGCTAAATTTTAACATTTATCCACAGATACACATATTGCCTACTGAGAAGTAGCCAGACTATGAGTTATGCAGTTCCTCCTAAACAATTGCTTATATACACCTTTATACCACACTACCATGTGTTCTCCATATGCCCCATATGTAGCACATATAAACATTTGAGAGTTTTTAAACAAAACTTTTTGTATCCTTTTACCACCATGTGTTCAACTTGATTGAGGCCTCAGAGAGCCAGAAAAATTAAACAATGTCAAGTCCACAATATTTCTATATATTACAATTGTGACATTTTAAAGTCAGAGAACTTGGGTTTTTTCCAAGGACAGAAGTGCTGCATCTCTCATTAGAAAGGGGAGAATCTCCACTTCTCAGTGATGTAAAGGATTTCTTTGTGGCTGGGGATAGTCAGGGTAAGTCAAATCTGAAATTTATCACTAGTGCAGGATTTAGTATTGCCCCACTCCTGGGGCCCGGCCCAGTGTGATTTTAGGGAGGGGGAAAAAAGCAACAACAACAATGAATACAAACCCCCTCTCTCCCGCACAGACACTTGTTGAGAAAGAAGAAACAGTATATCAGCTTTTTCAAAAATAGTGTTTGTTTGAATCTGCTCAGAGATTTGGAGTTTAGAGTAAATCCTCAGGGAGATGAATTAGCATGCAGAGTGCAAATGAGGTGATTATAAGTGCATAATATATGCTGTTTATCACATGGCTCTGCAACTCATCACAGGGATATCGCCACCACCAATTTATCTTGCTCCTTTCTCTTACTGTAAATGCTGTTCCTGCTATCCATCCTCTACTTCTTCTTCCTTGGCACATGCAGGTTGCACTCTGGCATACTGACTCAATGCCAGACTAGTACAGGTTATCCTCTTTTACTAGATACATCCCAACTGCAATTTACAACACTTCATATCAGCTAAATTAGGCCTACCAGCCTCCCTGGGAGTTGCATCCACTTAAATCAGGGATGAATTTGATATTTTCCTAACCCCTGCCATTTTTTATTAGATCATGTTTCAGCTTAATTACATTGCATTTCTTTAAAATGCAAAAGTTCTCCTAAAAAAAAAAAAAAAAAAAAAAAAAATCAATCTTATTGGAAAAAAATATTCACTCATGGGACAAGCTGCTCTCTAAGTGGCAGAAATAAAAAGCTACTTCAAAATTTAGTTTTATTTATTATCATAAGCCAAATAGCTAGAAACATATAATGTAATTCTCTAGAATGGTAACGCATTACTGACCTCTTAAAGCCTTTCCCTAATGTATTTTCATTCTCCATACAACAATGCCCTCAAATGCACAGTAGCAATGAATAAAAACCCATCTGGGATTTAGTAGCATGATCATCTCTCTCAGTTAAGGCTAAATCTTCTGACCTAACCCAGGGCTACAGAAAGCCTTAAGAGGAACAGAACCAGTGCCAAGCCTCTGGGCTGGAGTAGCCCATTTTGCAGATGGGTGAACTGGGGCACAGAAAGGTTCAGTGGTTTGTACAAAGCCACATGGCCAGCATAGGAATTTGCATAAGAAATCAGACCAATGGCACACTGAGGAGTGTTCCATCTCTAGGTGACCCAATACTTTGGAGAAGGAGCAAGAAATGCTATATGAGTTTACATATAATAAATAGTTATGGAATAACCCTCCCATATGAAAAGTTTCTTGCATTTTGTTTATGGCCTGAAACATTAGGATTTGTACCCATGAAAGTCTTACTTAATACTTTAAATTTCAAATATTTCAATCTCCCCCTGCCTTTTTCTGTATCTTTGATGGACGAGAACAGTGGTTGTTACAATGGTAGTAAGCCAGTGATAACTTGACAGAAAACTCCAGACTGCACTTGACTGTTTAACGTGGTAACAGTAGACAAGGGTTCAATCCACACCTTCTCTCTTGTTGGGCCCGAAACTCCCCATTTTCAACACAGCAGGCCAGTGGCAGGAAGCACAATGGAAAAACACAATAAAAAATGTAACCCTCAATAATAAGTTCAGACAGTGATTATCATTGATGAATTGACATCAATGAGCATTTTTAACTCTGAGTCATAGCTGAGTGTTTGTGGGGGGGGAGGGGGAGAGGGAGACACAGTAGAATATATCAATGGTGCCATGTAATTTAAGAGTTGGTGCCATGTAATTTGGTCCCATGGTTCCAAAGAATCAGTACCTGTAATATCTCCTTACCTCATACACCTTTCCTACAAGATTTAAAACTAGGGTCAGAAGATCTTACAATCTCACTTTTTTTAGACTACCGCCAACTTGGAAACTTGTTATCCACTTAGCCCTACTTTGAGGGAGGAAAATGCCTTTGTTCTGTGCATCCAGGAACTTGTGACTGCCATCAGTACAGCATCTGAGTGCCTGAGTTTGAGTTAAGGTTTCTAATTTATTAGTGACTCTAGTTCATAGGTGATGTGGTTAAACATTGTAATGTTATAATATTCGTTCTTCCTTTTACTAAATGAAGAGCTTTTCAGCAGCACACATGATATATAAAGCTCTGTACATCTTCCTTGCCATCCAGGTACATACAGTGTATTGTGCTATTCTGCCTTAATACACAGAAATCTCAGCATTGAGAGAAACTAAAAACAGAAGTCAATGGTGGGGATGCAGGAACGCTATCTGGAAGGAAAACAAATATGACAACATAAGTTATAAATGTGGTGTATTTATTCTAGAAGAATGCCTAAAAACCTCTTAAATCGTTAGAGACACAAGGTGGGTGAAATAATATCTTTTATTGGATCAACTTCTGTCAGCGAGAGAAACATTAATCTTAAGTCATTAAGCAGACAACGCCTCTCAATCTCACCCTGGTTTGCAGCGGTACCCTACTGAAACTGGCATGCCACTTTTTTGGTTAAGCACAGCGCCATGATAGCACATATGCACGAGTGTCAGCAGCAGCAGGAGCTGTGGTATGCCCAAAGGTCGAGATTTCCATCCACAACTTTAAATACAAGGTTCCATAATCTGCTTCAACATCTATAGTGAGGGGGATTTGCCATTCCTACTCAAGGATGGATGAAGTCTGGAAATTGAATAATATTTTCCATTACCAGTTAATGCGGGAGAAATATTCACCAGGGAGTAGAGACCTCTTCAGTCCCTCTCTCTGTCGTCCTGTTGCAGGAGAATTTATATAGAACTTGGTGTGAAATGGTTCATTGAGATAATTACTTATACATAATGAAGCTGATTGTGTTTGTTTTCTTTACACCCTGTGTTCCTGCAGCGCAGGGGCCATAGTGATATGATTTTGGTTTTGTTTTTTTGTGAGCTTATAAACAGGTAGAAAATAGTGACTGAAAAAAAGAGGTGCATATTAGTCACCCAGTTCAAGGTATTGTGTGTATTCCACACCATACACATTACTCCTGGCTTACAAACAGTGTTGGTCAGGCTTTGAAATGCGTTCAAAATATTCTTCAAATTGTAGAGCATTCTGAGGGGAAATTATTTTTTTCTATGTTAGTCAATCCCAAATGGAAAGGCTGACCTTGTAGACTCTCTCAAATGAGGGGGAAATACTTCCAGTACTCGGGTTTAAAAGCTAATGGAGAAACCTTACTGAATCAAAATTGAATTATTTTATTATTCACTATGTTATAGTAGTATCTGGGGACCAACTCAGATTGGTGCCTCATTGTGCTAGGTACTGTACAAACACAAAGCAAGAGACAGTTCCTGTCCTGAAGAGCTTGCAATCTAAACTGACAAAACAGGGAAAGAGGTATAACACACAAGCAAAGTGATGGTTTGCAAATGCCATGCTATTTCCATGGGTTTCATTTTTTTGGTCAGGTTTTCTGGGAGGGGATTAATGGAGACTCAGGAAGGGAGAGGGGGAAAGGGGACAAGATGCAGGGGGAGGATGAAGAGGAGGGAGTGGCTGAAGGAGAAAGGTGTGGACTGAGACCAAAATGAAGAGAGCAAGAGAGGAACAAAAAGAGAATTTGATAGGCCTCTTCCTTTCAGGAATTGGCTAATGCTCTATGGTCAGGTACTGATTCTTCAAATGTCACTCGGGGGATTAAGTGTCAAATCCTGTTCCCAATGAAGCTTAGGGGAATTTTGCCATGGATTTCAATGGACTCAGATCTGATCTCTGTGACCAACAATTTATTAATTATAAAGATATTTTCTAAAGTAGCCTCTAAATCTGGGCTACCCAATTGTCTAAAGTGGGACATCCCAACACAGAGGCACTCAAAATTAAAGGCTACTTTTAAAACACGGGGTTTAAATGAGCTAAGCACTTCGCAGGGTAATAAAGATACAAAGTAAAACTCAAATAAAATTAAAGGAAGTTCAAATACTTTTTTCTCTACTGACTGAATAAAGAGCTATTGAAAATTGCTGTGAACATTTGCAGGCAACAGAAATAAAATTAAAGGAAGTCTCTCAAGATGCTCATCAAGTTACTTTATATTCTCACTGCAAGATCTTTTCAGGCATCAGAGAAGATGAAAGAAGAACCAGATGGACAAGTGTCATTTACAAGGCCTAACCATCCTGAATGGAGTGGCTTTTAATATGATAAACCCATTCACCTCTCAGAAGCGCTCCCACAGAAACAAGAAGTGAAAGCTAGCTTCTTTGACAATTTTGGCCCTTCCAACATGCCACTTTGTAGACTGTGCATGTATAGAAAACTGTGTCTCTTCATAAAGTCGAGACACAAGAATTGCAAAGACTACAACAGCTTGAAAATGCAGCTTGCCTAAAACCACAGCCTGGATGTCACACACGGACGCTCTGCACCCTATGGCCTGCCTTGACACACACACTTTGCAGAGTGCTCAGCTGGCCATGACGCATTTTCCTGCTTTCAGCTTACAGGACATTTTGCTATGCAAATTACTCATAAGAATGCTGCTAGCATAGCATCTCTCAGAGAACATGCACAGATGTTTTTGTGACTGTCATTCACACACGTTTTGGGAAAGTCACAGATATGCTCACAAAAAAAGCCACTCTGCCCTTGGCCTTCACTTCTTCCTGCACTAGGTCACTGATCTCAAAAGGTTTTTGATTTAATCAAACCTCCTTTTATGACTCTAATTACACAAACCCAAATTAAAGTTCTGATCACTTACTAAGCTTTTTTCCCCACAAAAAAAACTTTGTCCCTATTTCTGCTTTCATCAGTTCTTCATCTTGACCAAATGGATTAAAAATTCATTATAAAGTCACTTTCAAATACTGTAACCACATAACCATTCATGATGATGATGATTATGGTTCTACTGCTCTTCTAGCCCCTCCATTTTCTCCTTTCTAGTTTCATCCAAAGCCTACCCGTCCTTCTCCACTAAGTCCGTATCAACAGTTGTTGCATCACAATAATGAGCCTGTGTCAATTTATTCTACTGAAAATAACAGTGCCAATCTATTCTAAAAAATAGAAAGGAGGTTCCCTCATTGCCCCTGGTGAGCAGGTAGAGTCACAAAGAACCCCACAGACATTGTCTTTCAAGCTAGCCACATTCCTTTTTATGTCCAGAGGACAATATTTACACAAGAGGCAACAAACCAAACTGATCTCAAATGGTTAGAAAATAAGAGCAAACACTCACCCTGGGCTTCTTACTTTCCCCCATAGCAACTCCTCCTTCAAAGCAAGCACCTTCACTTTCCCAAACAGCCACTATTGTTGAGTAGTGCTTTCTTTCTAAGAACCTGCTTGAGCAGCAATCTCCAGCCCTGCCTCATTATCCTCTCCTGAGCACATGTGCAAAAAAAGTGGGTTTGCGTTAACCATTTGCCTGCCAGTGAACAGAAACAGAGCTCCTGCATCCAATCAGATCCTCAAACCTACTGCACCCTTTACCCATATTTGAAATCCCTCACAGCACCAAAAACCTTTCAGACAATTTTCAGTGCACCGTCTCCCATTCTTTCTGAACAATGGCATCTTCTCTTTTCTTTTTTGTTCACAGTAACCCAGTTCACATTTACCATTTTACACCTGTTCCCCCCACTCTCCTGCTTTTGGCATGGTCACCTTTCTAAACAACTCCTCTCCAAAGCTTTCATTTCCCAGTACATTATGTAGTGCAACAAGCTGGTTCTTGAGATAAGCTATCTTATTCTTAAAGAGCTAAAGAATCCAACACTGTATGCACATGCTTTTCTCCTAAATATCTGAACACAGAAAACATGAAACCCTGAATTGCTTACAGTTTATAGGGATCCTCTCCATGTTAGTGGCCTGATTCACTATTGCCTTGCACCTTGTGTACTCATTTATCTTTGCAAAGTGAGTAAAAAGTTTTCAATGCAATAGATTTGTGATATGGTACCATGTTGCACCTGCTTTGCATAGGTGTAAATAACTACCGAAGGTACAAGCCAAGGGAGGTCAGTGTCTGAACCTAAGAGCTGCTTGCAGTAGAGGACTGAAGGTGGGCGGGAAAGAGGCACTTTCAAGTTCAAAGACAAATATTTGTAGATTTTCAAATTTAGTTTCATTTCTTCATTCTAAAATGCAATATACATTTTCAAAGGAATCATTTTTTATGTTTCTCTATTATACATATATAAGCACATGTGCATTGAATCAAGAGAAGACTTTCTATTGACTCCAACAGGCCCTTGATTATCACTAAGAACAGTATCTTGACTACACTCAAATGATGCATAGGAAAATGACAACTTTATAACTGTTGGTTTCAGTGGTCTATCACAAATAGAGAAAAGAAGCCAAAGAAAGTAGCAATTTAGGATCAATGTGTATAGTATATTAGCATTTGCATTGTGGAAATATCCTATATCCTTATTTCTCCACACTGTATTAAATAAAGAAAACACTGTAGTTTTCATTTATTTTAATGATGTTCCTGCTAAACAAATGTTTGGATTCTTTTTACATCTGAAGCTCCAGCTTATTGGATTTATTTATATGTCCTTCAGTTTTATTTAAAAAAAAAAAAAAAAAAAGGCCCTCCCTAGAAAGATAGGGTTGTGCCATCTGGAGTTTTACCAGATGAGTTTTCATTGATCTTCAGTCAGTGTTTGTTTAGTTAACACCTGATATTCTGGAGGAATAGGGGTAGGGGTCTGAAAGTTGGTTTGTTTATAGAGCTCTCATAATGGAAAAGTCTCAGAGGATTCCAATGTAAGAGATTGTTTTCGGTGAGGAGAAGAAAACAGTTAGACTGTCTCCAGACATCTCTTCTACAGGACTGGAAGGAATTTTCACTTTTCATGTTGATTCTCCAAGCACATCTTTCTTCTGCAGATTATTTCCATTTAACTAACAGAACATAAGTATTTATTTTGTGATGTTACACCCCATATTCTTCACAGAAATATGGTTATGATATGAATATGGCATAATTAAGATATACTTTATGCAAGATGGCTCATGAAAGGTATCATTGGGAAGGTTATGATTTACTGAATGTGATTATCCTGTTTGTAGGCATGTATCATTTCTGTATCTAAAGTTAGGAATAATGACTATGTAACAATTACAACTGTGTGTGTATTTGCGAGACACCCACCAGACAACTGGACATCACAGCCTGGATGGGCCATTCGGAAGAAACAGTAAGACTGAAGATACTAATCTCTCTCCTTCCTGAGAGGCGTCCCAGGATGTAGCTGTGACACTACCAGGTCAAGTGATAAGATCACCTGATACAAAATACCACCTTGGACACTGCTGGTACTTTTCCTCTATAGGGGGATGGTGATCAAACAAAGGTTTCACGCCTTAGGTAAATCCTTTTTAAGGCTGAGCAGGGGGTTAATCTGGACTCTCCTCCATTGCCTACCCAAGAAGAAAAACTGCTGAAAGTACTTGAGGGAAAAGGCAAGAGTGAGTCCAGACTGAGACAGGGGTCCAGTCTATAAGAAGAGATAACTGGATCCTACAGAAACTGCATCCTGCCTAATTCAATATTTAGGGTGAGAAATTACATTTTGTAACCTGTTTCTTTAGTGAATCAAGCTTAGTTTGCGTGTTTTGTTTTATTTGCTTAGTAATCTGCTTTGTTCTGTTTGCTTTCTCTTATAATCACTTAAAATCTGTCTTTTGTAGTTAAACTTATTTCTTGTTTATAACATAACTCAGTTTGTGCAATCCATATCTGAGGGGACAAGAAGCTGTGCATATCTCTCTTCACATTCAGGGAGAGGGCGAATTTTTATGAGCTTGTGCTGTGCAGATTTTCTATACAGCACAAGACAATATACCTTTGGGTCTGCACTCCAAGGGAGGTGGGCACCTGAGTGCTGGGGCAAGTCCCTTAAACTGAGTCTTCCCAGAGCTGATCTCAGTGTCTCCATCATTCTGCAGCTGGGTGTGGCCCTCCTTGTGTGTGTGCTAGAAAAGCCTGGCTCAACAAGACAGGGTAAAAGGGGCCCAGGATGGCAGAATAGATGAGCTCAGTGGTATCCCAGTACATCAGGGGATACCTTAAGGGGGGGGGGCAATCCATCACAAACCTGTGATGAAAAAAAGAAAAATAAAATTCATTATGTTCATATTCACAAGAGAAATCTTACAGTCAGAGTATCCCTGCTGCTATTAGATTAAGCCCAAATAGTAATGACATTTTGAATATCTTATTATGTTAGGATGCCCCAAAACATACAAATACAGCTGATACTTAGACTGTAAGCTCTGTGGGGTAGGGACCATCATTTTGTTCTATTTGTACAGCACCTTTTGCACTGGGGTCCTGACATATGACTGAATCAATACACAATACAATACAAATACACCTCTACCTTGATAGAACGCTGTCCTCAGGAGCCAAAAAATCTTACCGCGTAATCAGTGAAACCGCCTTATATCGAACTTGCTTTGATCCACCGGAGTGTGCAGCCCCCACCCCCCCCAGAGCACTGCTTTGCTGCGTTATATCCAAATTTGTGTTATATCGGGTCGCGTTACATCGGGGTACAGGTGTAATAATAATACCTATATTAAAAAGTCTATGAAGACTACTTTTAAATGGGACTTGTGCCATTTTTTCCTTCCTTATAATTTTTAAAGAAGTCTTTAAAGCTTTTGTTCTCCCACATTTTTTCTTTCTAATTTTTTATATTATAAATATCAGGAATGCCACATCTTTTCTTCTCTGATTTTGCTAGAAGTCTTCTTGGGTGTCTCACGGCATGTGTCTGGTATTCTTGTGCGCCGTAACTGAAGGAGTAAAGGAGTTCAGTCTTTAACAAAGATGCCACTTATCAAATTGTTTATTAATACTGAAGTTTTGAACAGCCTGACTAAAAATCTCTCCATCCCTCTCTCATCTGCTCAGCTTTCAATCTCTTGATTTGTGTAATACCATTATTTTATTCTTTCCGCTCATTATAAAGCTTTTTAGCTTGAATTTCTAATGCCAAAAAAAACGGCAGGGGATGGGGACACACCTTTCTTTTAAAATGAACTTTCAGGCTACCTTTCTACAGGATAAAAAGGCATAAAGGGACAACTTTTTTTCTTTGTATATCATCTTTTTTAAAAACAAACACAAATAAATGACATGAATGATCCCATTACATTAAATAGGGGAAATTAACATCATGCAAGGCACTTCTCAATGTTCTGGTGAAGATTATCACCATCATATAGGTATCACTTTACTGCTGCACGTACAGCATAAACTCCTTTCAGATGAATTCCAGAATATCTAATCAAATGCAAATGCTTGTTAAAAATATTCTGTATGGGTTTAAATTACAAATCACTCTGTGCAAAGGGATACAGGACCATAAGAGAGAGCATGCTAACAAAAAGAGTATTGTAAGAGCGGTAAAGCCTCATGTTTCAAAGTTTAAGCCAATCTCTAAATATTAGGGATTAGGATGGGACTTCCATGGGGGATAGATTTTCCCACATCTGCCAACAGCAGGATTTCTTGTACTTTCATCTGAAGTATTTAGTGCTGGCCAGTGTCAGAGACCAAATACTCACTCAGATGGAATGTGGGTATGGTCCAATGAGACAAGTTCTACATTCCTATATGGCCTAAATTCTGTCAGAAGTAGCCAGTGATGTGGCATTCCCTTTCCCCCTTCAACCTCCAAACTCATGGAAGCCCGGCCAAGTGACCACTACACAGTAAGATTCTGTAGATTTAAGGTGCATGGTTTAGAGTGAGAAGGCAGAATTTCTGGGGTCCAGTGCTACTTCACAGCACTGTTATTGGGGAGCCCAGCAGGGAAATACCTTAAGGGGAAAGTGCTGACCTTACAAATATTAATCCTCATTAGTTCTTGTCTGGGGAGGAGGCACTGGCAGCATGGCTGTTGGGAAGAGGGCCTCAAGAAATAACATAGGTGGGATTTACATGTGGATGTACCAGCCCTCCCAGCTGTCACCAGAGATCTTGCAATCATTGTGGGGTTGTAAGACATGACCCTCTTTCCAGATAGGCCAACCCCATTCCCCATCAACCTGATTCCTTGCAAATTCCACAAGTGGAAAGTCATAAAACAAAATGCATGTGTTTTTAGACTCTTCATGGCAGGGACCCTGTATATTTTTTTGTGTTCAGACAGTGCTGTACTTGTTTTGGGCCTCCGGGTACTACCACAGTACAAATAATAATAAATGATACTAATGGTGATGATCCTGGGATTAATCAGGTCTATGGAAATTCCCATGTCACTAGCTCTCCTGTGTGGGTTTTCTGCTGCAGGCTATTATGTAGCCTAATAAAAATACCTGTTACAGTTACTGCACACTTTGCTTCATTCTCCTGTTTCAGCAATGGTGGGAAGAACCTTGCACTCCCTTTTCATCATTGATTCTCAGGGCTTGCACTTCCTTTTAGGCGACCTAGGCGGTTGCCTAGGCACCAGGATTTGGGGGGGGCGGCAATTCGGCGGCGGGGGGTCCTTCCACGCTCCAGGTCTTCGGCGGCAATTCTGCGGCGGGTCCTTCACTCACTCCGGGACCCACCACCAAATTGCCCCGAAGACCGGGTACGCAGAAGGACCCCCCCACACACGCCGCAGAATTGCCAACGACGACCGGGAGCGCGTAAGGACCCCCGCCTAGGGCGCCAAAAACCCTGGCGCCGCTCCTGTTGAATCTACAGAGATTTTCTAACAGAAAGTGCTGCAAGAAACTCTGCTAAAAACTGATACCTATGACTATTGTAATACTCACTAATAGAATAATAAGGATTTATTGGAACGCTTAATTTCCTGCTAGTCCTACCTCCAGGTCAGAACCACAACAATATAACATACAAGACAGCATAACAGTAAGATAAAGATTTAGCATCATCTGTTGGTGGAGGTGCTGTCTACACTAATCATTACAGTATCTTCCTTTCATGACCTCATTTGAGAACATTGAGACAAGTTTGTGACTGTGCAAGGGGTGAATGAAATGAGATGCAGGCAGGGGCAGAGCCTTAATTTGTCTTCATACATCAACTTCAGAAAGCCAGGAAAGGGGCTTGAGAAGGGGAACGAAAGGATATAATAAAACTAGAACAGAATGCAATTGCTTGCCAGGCAGTGCCACATTACACCAGTTTATCAATGACTGTAGTGGTTCACCACCTGCTTCTGGATACAGTTTGGGATGTTGACTTTGGTCTCCTAAACTGTGTGTGTGTCTGAGATTTTGCCTTTTCTTCCTGTGATCCACCATGACAGATGAATTTAATACAGCCCCATATGACAATCTCATAAGAGAACTAGGGAAGTTACTATAAAGTGGGTGCACAATTGATTGTGAGACTGTACTCTAAAAGTACTTGCATCTGAAGAAGTGAGGTTCTTACCCACGAAAGCTTATGCTCCCTATACTTCTGTTAGTCTTAAAGGTGCCACAGGACTCTCTATTACTTTTTACAGATTCAGACTAACACGGCTATCCCTCTGATACTCTAAAAGTAGTTATCAATGGTTTGCTGTTAAACTTGGAGGGCATTTCATGTAGTGTCCTCTAGGGGTCCATCTTGGGTCCAGTGCCATTCAATATTTTCATTAATGATTTGGATAATGGAGTGTAGAGTATGTTTATGAAATGTGTGGATGACACCAAGCTGTGAGGCAAGCATTTTGGAAGACAGGATTAGAATTCAAAAGGACCTTTGGAATTGGAAATTGATCTGAAATAAACAAGATGAAATTAAATACAAATTAAATGCAAAGTACTACACTTAGGAAGGAAAAATCAAATGCACAACTACAAATTGGGAATAATTGACTAGGTGATAGTACTGCTGAAACAGATTTGGGGTTATAGTAGAGCACAAATTGAGTGAATCAACAGTGTGATGCAGTTGTGAAAAAGGCAAATATTCTAGGGTGTATTAATGGGAGTGTCACATGCAAGACACAGGAGGTAACTATCCCACTCTACATGGCACTGGTGAGGCCTCGGCTGGAGTACTGTGTCCACTGGGTGCCATACTTTAGGGAAGATGTAGACCTATTGGAGAGAGGCCAGAGGTGAACAATAAAAATGATAAAAAGTTTAGAAAACCTGACCTTTGAAAAAAAGGTAAAAAAACCTGGTCATGTTTAGTCTTGGGAGAAAAAGTCTTACAGAGGACCTGATAATCTTCAAACAGACTAAGGGGTTCTATAAAGAGGACAGGGATCAATTGTTCTCCATGTCCACTGAAGGTAAGACAAGAAGTAACCTGCAGCAAGGGAGATTTAGGTTACATATTGGGAAAAACTTTCTAACTATAAAAGATTGTTAAACACTGGCATGGGCTTCCAAGGGAGGTTGTGGATTTCTAAGAACAGGTTGGACAAACACCTGTCAGGGATGGTCTAGCTTTACTTGGCCCTACCTCAGCAGAGGGGGCTAGGCCTGATGGCCTTTCAAGGCCCTTTCAGCCCTACATTTCCATGGTTCTTTGAACTGATGTGGGGAATTTGTGCTAGTGGTCCTAAACTGATCTAAATGAGGCTGAGTTGCTTGACATTTAGTGCAAGACTCATCTCTTTTGTCAAGCATTAGCCTGGAATATAACAGGGATTGTTTGTTTTAGTGGGGAAACATTTGCCTCATATAACAGGCAGAAATGTGTCTAGATGATATGGCTATCATCATCATAGTAAATGAACACTTCACAAACATGTAGACTACTAATTAGAGCTGTATGTCGGATTTTTCCAATTCAGTGACCAACCTGGAAAAAAAATTGTTTCAGGTTTACCCAAAGCAGGTTTTTCAGTAAGGTATGCTTTCATTTGAAGTTTATTTAATTTTACACAAGTTTTAAAGTCATTTCGAATTGAAAAGTCAAAATGCTTCATTTCAAAGATGGCACAACAAAGATTCATTTGTTTTTAGCCAGAAATTTTGATGACTTTGTGAAACTATTTGGGCCTCCCCACCTAGGCAGTTTTTGAGAAAACATGTTCCATCTGAAAAATTTTACCCAGCTCTACTATTAATGTACTTAACGTTCGGCTTGTGCTTAGATATCTTGTTGAACTAAAGACATAATCAGTCCTGAAGCATCTCAAATTGAGGTCTTGCTATTTTGCATGTTAGTTCATTTCTCTTTATCATCTACTTCAAGTTACAAATTGACCCACGTTTAAAATACAATGACCTTGTGTTGACTTGAAATGTCGGCCATAGACCTAGCTTTGATCTGTTGTCACGCTCTCTGGGTGACAGCCAGTATCTGAGTATTTTTTTAAGCCAGGGAAAAGCAAAAAATATAGTTTGCTAGTTTTATAGGGAAAGTTTTTAAAAACTTCAGCTAATGTCATGTGAACTAATTGGTTAGAACAAATTTGCCAAGAACTTGCTGCCTTGGGTAAGTGACTTCAGAATTTGGAGGAAGATATTTTTAAAGTCCTACAGGGGCATAATTCATTCACTCCTGCCCCTGCCCCCCCCCAAAAAAAAACAAGATTAAAGCTGTAAGTACAAGTGTTGGTGTTATTTTTCTGTTCAGATATTCAAGGAGCTGTGAAAGAACTAGTGAGACAACATCTTTTGCTGACAATTCAGCCTACAGATGCTACCCAACTCCATATCTTGCTTACACCAAAGAAAAACAGCACCAACTACCAGCTTCCTTAATGCTTAGCACCCCTATGAAAAGCACCTGGCTAAAACGGAATTCAGGCAAGACTGACTGAGGTCTTCTTCCGAAGAAGTGGGCTGTAGCCCACGAAAGCTTATGCTCTAATACATTTGTTAGTCTCTAAGGTGCCACAAGTACTCCTCTTCTTTTTGAGGTAGGTAAAAGAAGGGAAGCCCGATGACCTCCAGGGTTGATTACCTCACCAAATTGGATGAGATCCTCATGTCAGTACAGTCATTTTGTGCCACCCTGTGGGTGCCAGGGAACCATAAAATTTCCATGATCAGATGGGAGGCAGGGAGGGGGAATTCTCCAGACATGGGGGGCAACGTGACTAAAGCAAGGCCAAAAATCTGACCGTAGGTGAATGTTTTCTGGGGATTGACACAAGATGTTCTTCTCAATGGAAAGTGAACATTTTTGTATGTGGCACACTGTTAGAGGCATTGCTGTGCTTTACATTTTGTAAAAATCAACTTTTATATAAGAATTAAAATTGTATGTCTATGAAAAAAAAACCTTGCATAACCGTGATAATGCATCCTTTCTACAAGAAACTGAAATGTAAGATATCTGGAGTACACTGCAAAAATGTACACACACTCTCACTTCTGAATATCTTGTGCACTTCTGTGAATTAGTCTGAGACAAAAGGATACTGTGTACTTTCACAGTGCAGTGCCTCCCAGAAAGGAACCTAGTGTAACAGATACAAGGCCTAGATTTTTAAACAACATTCCATCACAAATTCTTTCCATACCCCACAGGAAGTTATTTCTAATCTGTTTTAAGCATAGGACTGGAGCTGCAGTCTCTCCAGTGCAGCGCATTCTCTCTATTATGTCTCCAGTGTGTTCAGACATAACTGATGGACTGATTTTTATTTTACCGAACTATTTAGGAAATGTGTAATGTGTAATTTACTTTCAAACCATCACTGGTTTCAGAGCATCCTTGAATAAAGCCATTTCTAGAGTAAGAGCTCCACACTTATACTGCACTTACACTTTCATGTTAATTTGTTCATCTAAACCCTTGAAACAATATGAAATATGTCGCTGATTCTCTCAGTTCCGTTAAAAAAGGAAATAAAGTGTTATCTATAGCTTCTAAACAGTGTTTTCTTTAACTTTCATTGTACCATGGGGACAGCCATCTGCATCTTTATAATGGACTAACAACATACTTTTCAGAGCATGCAAAGCCCCACTTAATCATATTTTTCCCCTAGCTGAAGAGTTTTTAACAAGACATCTTAAACTAGGTACTTAGAGTATAAACATGTGGGTGAGGCTGATAGTTCTGTAACTGGCCACAATTTCCCCTTCTTCTGATTTGTAGGATGTTGGGGATACTAAACACACTTTACAAATAGGTGTGACATTTAATGGAGGTGTCCAGGGTGAATTACTACCACCTGCTTACAGTGGTAGAAAGCCTTGCCTATGCCGATGAGGGGAAACCCTCCCCAACAACGCACTCTCTCAATGCAGGCTAGCAATTTACACTTTTTTACTCTTGAGCAGGGCCAGCTCCAGGGTTTTTGCCACCCCAAGCAGCTTAAAAAAAAAAAAGCTGCGATCAAGATCTGTGGCACTTCGGGACCCTCCGCCGAATTGCCGCCGAATAGCTGGACGTGCCGCCCCACTCCGGAATGGCTGCCCCAAGCACCTGCTTGCTAAGCTGGTGCCTGGAGCCGACCCTGCTCTTGAGTGCACAGGTCCTTAACTTCTGGACATGTGCAATACACACCGATCCACTGCCTGCAGAAGCAGTGCACCCCAGTTCACTGTCTTCACCTCAGTTCAACACCCTCCTTAGCACGAGGCACTTAGATGTGTCTTTGGTAAAACCAAACTGAAGTTTATTTAAGAGCTTGAGATAGAGATTCAAATAAGCAAGTCTAAGGGTTTGGAAACAAAGCTACAGGTAAAAACAAAATGTGATCTATAGCTATACTTACTAACAAGTTACTTTCCTCATCCAATGGTTAGGTCTTATAGTGCTTGTTCAATCCAGAAAGCTGGGATCCGTCTTTTATAAGACAACCCCACTGGAAGAATGTATCCTCCATAATGGATAAAATCTTGTGTTCTTTCTTCATTTCTTATACAGACTATTGTCTTTTACCCCAGGTGGTCCCCAATTCAGAAATTTGTCTGGGGGTCCTTTTTCCTTTGTAAATCATCAAGCCTGTGCTGTCAAGACAGTAAACATACAGCTTGGCTCCACAGATGGTCCATCATTCTCAATGTTAATTGAGTTAGCCTGGAGACCCACCTTGCCTCAGGTGACAAGTTTCACTTGAACAGTTTTGAAACCCATATCCTACATATCACATACTCTAAAATGATTTCCCATACAAATATCACTCAATACAAAAATCCCATATAAACATCATGACAATGAGACAGTGGTAGAGACCACGCACTATCACTTTTGTGAAATATTGAGAAGATCAGTATGTCTGTGTCATAGTAGGTTAGAAGTTGTGGACTCTGCTACAGAAAATCAAGTTTGGCCTTCAAAGGGCAGAACTCTATTAACTATTGTGTGTGCTCTACTCCCAGAGTGCATTGGGAATTTGATACCTTATGTTCCCGGCCTGATAGTTTAATAACTGGACTTGGTTTTCAGTGACCATATCATTAGCAGATATGCTTTTCTGGACTTAGATAACCTTTAAAAGAAGTTTTTGCCCTTTTTTTTTTTAAATATGGTGATCTACTGTATGTAAATGTTTCTTGAAATCTTAGGGACTCATCCTGACTGTGCTCTGCATGTGGACTCTGCTGCTGAGCTTACGGGGAACTTTTCCATTAAAAAATGATCACTAGATTTTAGATATGACAATGTGTGAAGTTGTTAGTGATGAAAAAAATAGTTGGCCCATTTGTTCAAAATTGAAAAGAACAGTCCTAATTCCCTCTTTTCTGAAACCTATTGGAATTAGCATTCTGGAAACTTTGCAAAAAAGAGTAGAAAAGGCTGATCCTATAAAGAACACAATTCTAGACAGAGCTTTTTTTCAGTAAAAGATTTTCACTATAATGCTGAAGGGAAGAATCTCTCTAGGAACCGATGTCAGATAAAAGGGTGAAGGGCTTCCAGCAAGTTCATATCTCAGCCACAAATATCCTGTAGTTCCTGTATTAAGCAGGTCTATGCATGTTGCTTTTCTGACACAAATTACGGTGATCTTTCTTGAGATGAGAATAATAATTCAGGCTGGCTTTCACACCACCATTTTAACGGACTGAGGAGCCTTTACTCCCCCACTGACTTCAACAGGGGCAGCAAAGTACTTTGCAGGATCTGGTTTTATAATTGGAGCTATGTAAAGCTTATTTTTGCCATTTGCATAAGTTTACACCAAACCTTCCCAGCAGTTTTGATTCCAAGACTTTTCAGAATCCCTGACCTGGCTTTAAGTTTCAGGTTCATCTGTAACTAAAACCTCAGATTCAAATTCACTGGAAATAAGACAGAAAATTTTGGTCAGTTTCATAAACCTGCTGGCCTAAGGTAATCTTTTTCTTGATTTTTTTCATTTTGCATTCATATCAATAAGGTTCATATGAACCAAACCCAAATTTTTGCCAGACCTGAAACCAGTTTAGTTTGGTTTTGAGTAATATTCTAAACACAATTGACAGAAATAGATCTTTTCAGTTGTGTACCTCCTCTGTTCTATTACACAAGCAATGAATTGTATTGGGGGCGGGGGGGAAGAGGAGGTAATATAACATAATAGCTATAAGAAATACCAGTCCTGCAACATTTACTTATGTGGCTAATTCACATTACCCCAGTGGGACTACTAGTGTGAGTAAGGGCTGCAATATCAGGCCCTTTATTTTTACAAACAAACTGAGGAGTTGCTGGACTTCAGCATGCTGCCCTCAAGATCTCGGCTCAGTAAATGATGTAATGCATGTAACTGAATCCTTGCTGGAGTAGAATGCATCATACATCTATAGAGCTTGATATCAAATTCCTTACTCACTAAAAATTCCCATTAACTGAAGAAAGGAGTTCAGGAATGGGCTCATTAAAACATCTATTTATATATGGAAGCACCAGCATTTTCAAGAAGTGTTGGTCATTCTAGCTCACAAATCTAAATTAATTTTCAAGACAATGTACAAAGATTGTTCTTATGAAATAAACTGGGCATGTATGAAGGAGTTTGATCACTAAAAATATTTTTTAAAAGTGCTGTTTCACATAGCTCAGTAATAGAAGAATAATTGTTCAGTGCTTACCTATAAAGCAGAAAAATCTAGTGTCGTGTGCGTTCTAGAATAGAAAGTAGAGGCTTACATTTAAAAAATAAAATCTGGAAACAGATTCATTTGATTTCTTGATGTCATTTTACTTTGTAAAGTGTGTGCCTACTGTTTTTATGATGCACCTAATTTTCCAGATTTCTCCATTTGCTTTGTAACGGTAGTCACATTTATTACAGAAGTGCACCTGACAATACAATATTGTTCATCTTCTACTCATGATAATTCTATAATAGTAATCAGATGCTGCTATTTCCTGGTAAAAAGCGCAGTTCAGTCTGGATCAAAACCAAGTTAAATACTTTCTGCTTCCAGTTATAGGTTAGAAATCCCTGGCACAAAATGTTAAATTTGATTAGTAGATTGTTTTACTGCACTTTTAACCCTTCTCCAGAGGCTAAAGAGCCTCAAAAATTGCAAGATGCTGTCTAAAAACTTGGTTGGCTCTAATAACAAATCAAAACTCTAGGCAATGGAATTTTAATAGCTCAGCTTAGATTTCATTTAAGGGCCCAATCCTACAAGCTCTGAACTCCCAGAGAAATCCCAGTAAATCTTGTTGAAGTCAAAGGGTGTTCCATGGGGGGAGGTGGACTTACTGCATCCAGCCTAAATAATACAGACAAAATTATAGGAAAGTTGTCAAACTGATAATTGAATAAATTTTAATTGCATCTCAGAATACAAGATATCATTCAGTTAACCTCCCCACCCCGCCCCTAATACACACACACACACACACGGACTATCTACATACAATGGAAGTTTTCTAGATAAGACTTACGTTTTAGCATAAAATGTTTTATTATTCTAATTTAGTTTGACTATTGTGCCATATTTTCCATTCGGTTTCTGTATAATATATTTAAAATAAATACAGTAGCACTTTGTATTCAAGTTGAGTATCCCAGCTGAAGATCTCAAAGCATTTTAGCAACACTAATAGTTTCAAGTCAGTTTTTCAAAAGATCTCAGCACCCAGGAGCAACCACTGAGAACAAGGTGCTGAGCACTTTTGACAATTTAGCCATGTCATGCCTAAAGAGGAGCAGAATTATTTTGTAAATCTGTCCCTTTAGCCACTGTGAGGCAGGTAAGTATCTCCACGTTACAGAAGAAAGGAAGGCAAAGAGATGACTTGCTCAAGACCACACAAGAATTCTATGGCAAAGCTAGAAATAGTTAATAACAAGATCTCTTTCCCAACTATTTGCTTTGTTTACACTTTATACACACACACACACACACACACACACACACTCTTCCCATTCATGGCTGCTATTATTTCCATTCATTAGCTACATGTGTGAATGTGAGTGTATATACGTGATCTGAATGTCTCAGATTTTCAGAAGCCTGTTAATGGATTTGTACTCTAAAATCAGGAAGTCAGCAACTACTCTTTGGTTTTGGAAGAATTCTCTAATTTTTCATTTGGAAGACTTTTGGTTTTGATAAGCTTTTAAGTACCTCTTGATTGCTTAAAGAATCATATTGTTTTATCCTTTTTAAACGTTTGTTACATATCAGTTTCAAAAAATGCTGAAAGACAAGGGATTTGTTGTAAAGGATTTTTGGTTTTATTAGCATCAGGATATCCGCAGATTTCAGCTACATTCCTGCTGCTTTTATTTTTCACATTTGATTAAGAAATAAATATGAATCGCTGCTTTTTGTGATGAGCAAAGCTCTTTTGAAATTTGGAGTCATGCTGCTGCAAGAGAAAATGGAAGTACTGTAAATGAGGCCTGAATTTCTGAATCTCCCTTGACCGAGATGGTTCACAGGTATGAATGGGAGCAGCTTTTGACTGGAGGGATCAAAACTTACCCTGGGGTGTGAGTCCATTTCAGAGAAAATATATTTGGCCCTGTAGATCCAAAAACTCTTCATATTCCTCATTTCATTTTCTAAATTTTGTGTTTTGTTGCAACGAGTGCTCAGAATTATAAAACTAATCCATGTGTATCAATCAGTTATCTTTTGTACGGCAACCTATATTTTTAAGCAACAATGTAAAGTGGGACAATGTTAAAGCACTCCTACTATTTTAGTAGTGTATATATATCACAAACTGTTTTACTCTTTTTCAATGCCTGAAGTGGAAACAAAGAAATAACTTCCTCCTCTGCAAAAGAGATTCTGCCTCATTACACTGCCTCTCACCACCCATAGCACCCTCTTGTGTCAGGGTGCAATGCTGCAAGGGGTCCTTGCCTCCAGCATTTCCTGATGGTCTTTCCCCAGGTCTTGTGGGGCTCAGCCTTTTGGCAAAGTCATGTAAAGTTCAGTCCCATTCCAGGGTAACAAAATATCCAACTGAACATATAAGCCAGGGGTCAGCAACCTTTCAGAAGTGGTGTGCCGAGTCTTCATTTCTTCACTCTAATTTAAGGTTTCGCATGCCAGTAATACATTTTAACGTTTTTAGAAGGTCTCTTTCTATAAGTCTATAATATATAACAAAACTATTGTTGTATGTAAAGTAAATAAGATCTTTAAAATGTTTAAGAAGCTTCATTTAAAATTAAATTAAAATGCAGAGCCCCCTGGACCGGTGGCCAGGACCCAGGCAGTGAGAGTGCCACTGAAAATCTGCTTGCATGCCGCCTTTGGCACACGAGCCATAGGTTGCCTACCCCTGGTATAAGCTAAACTGTCAAATAATAATTCTTCCACCCCTCTCAGGCTCCACTGAAGCATTCTTATTTGACCTCCCTCAGCTCCTACTATTGGGCTTTCATGCCCACTCCTCAGGGGGCAGTAACCTAGGCCCACACTCTACTCTGGGCTCTGGCCCAGGAACCCTGTATTAAGCAACTAGGTCTGCTGCTATTTCTCTGGTCTGCTCCCTACCTCTAAGTCCCTTGTGCTACATCCCTGCAGCCTGTACTTAACATGGCCTCCCTTTGGTCCTCCAGCCTCTGGCTTCTCCCTTCTCTGCTGAACTAATAATTTTTCCCACACCCCCTCAGTCTCCACTGGAGTGCTTTTATTGACCCTGCCTCAGGGCATCTCTCACTGGAGCCTAACCCTGCTCCCTGTGAGTTTTCCTACCTACAAGAGAATCCTGCCTTCTTCAGATCTTTCCTAGGGGGAGGGAACCGTCCTACTTCCTCCTGGATCTCTGCAATTTCTCACTCCCTTTCTGAGTTCTCCACTCTGTTTGTATAGTCTTCCTGATTCCTTGTAGCTGGGGTCACTAATCATGAAGTTGTCCTTCCACCATCAGGCAGCCTGACTTGCCTTAAAAGGCTGGCCAGCCAGCTGGTGACAGACGCATTTTAATAACTGTATGTATGTATCTGTTTAAAGAAAGCTTAATATGGACTCCATCAGCAACTGTATTGTTATCTTCTAGTTCCCGAAAAAACTCAAAAATACTCCCATAAGGACTATTATGCAAATGAATTAATAAAAATCAGCAAGGACACCAGGGTCGAAACAGGGGATGTATCTTCAAAGATAGGCTATTTGTCCTTCACAACCTGCCAATGAGTATGTGAAAAACAATTCTCAGTATCAGTAAACCACTTCCAAAAGTACAAAGTCACTGATAGGAACACAGAAGAATCTGAAGTAAGCCTATTCTCACACAAAATCTCGCAGCCCCCAATCAGTGTCTCTTATCTACCCTTTCTCAATATCACTCAAAAGTCCTTTACTAAGGTGCGCCAGGGTGCTCCCCTCATCACTAGAATGGTGCATCCTCCTGGCCACTCTGGGGATCTGCTCTGCAAGACCAATGCCCCTTCCTGCAGTTGCACTCCATCACTTTCTCAGTCTGCAGCCCCTCTCTCACTCCAGGAGCTGCTGTCGCCTCTTTGTGACTTGCCCTCCAGACATTCATTATTCACTTGCCCTCCAGTCATTATGTGCATTTTCTACTTCCACTTCCTCAGTCTTAGGCAGTCTTTCCATTCACCACCCACTCTTGCCACTTCCTGCGTGGCTGGCAGGGGAACCAAGGCCCGCCCTCTACTCCAGGTTAGCAACCCTCTAGTCAGCAGCCAAGGTCTGTTCCTTCCTAGACCTTACTGCCTTTCCCTGAGTCCCTTCCTTGCCAGCTGGCACTCCCCCTTCTCTGGGTTTGCCAGCCTCACAACTTCCCTCCTCCTTGGGAGTTAACTGTAGACTACCTTCCTCTATAGCCTCAAAACACATCTCCCTTCTCCCAGGGAGTGACTGCAGCCTACTTCTTTGGAGCCCCTCTCTGCTATCAGCTCCCTGGCTTTATAGAAGCCCTGCCCATTCCCACACAGGTGAGCTTCCCTTCCTTAGGGCTTTCCTCGCAGCCTTAGTTCTTCCATCTTGCAGTCTAATAGGTTCATTGGTCCATCTAGCCTCCCTTAACCCTTTTGGGGCAAGTGTGGGGTGAGCACCTCCATGATAAGGATTTACAAAAATTGTCAAAGGAGTCCTGCTGTCATTCAATCATGAGATTTTGCTGGTTGAGGATATATATCTTTTGGCTTGGCATGGCTCTAGTCTAAATCTGGGCTCTCTAATTTCAAGGAAGCATTAACAACACGCACAAATTTCTCAATAAAAGGAATCTTGGGTGATCTAACAAAATCTTCCTCTCATTTCACTAGTAAATTACTAACTAGAGGTGGGTGAAACATAAAACAGCTGGTAGCTGTGAGCATACTCCAAAATATTAGGATGAGGAGACTGAACCTCCAGTGACTTTCACAAGAGAAAAGAATTTTACAAGATGCAAGAGGCTGTATAAAGCTACCAAATTAGAACCGAAACATTTTACACCCAATTTGCAATGTGCACAGATGAAAATGACCATGCAAGAAGCGAGGCGATGGAGAATCAGGCTCCAGAAGCTGATGGGACTGCCATCTTTCTTTTCATTTCTTGGGAGGGCAAACATCCTGCATCTGAGGAAGGTACTGCCATAGATGTCTAAATACTAATCAAGATGATGTTGGGATCAATAATCTGAGAGTGAGTGTGCAGGATATGTACTAGACCAGGAGTCGGCAACGTTCGGCATGCGGCTCGCCAGGGTAAGCACCCTAGCGGGCCAGGCCAGTTTATTTACCTGCTGATGCGGCAGGTTCGGCCGATCGTGGCCCCCGCTTGCCGCGGTTCACCATCCCGGGCCAATGGGGGTGGTGGGAAGCGGCATGGGCCGAGGGATGTGCTGGCCGCGGCTTCCCGTTGCCCCCATTGGCACGGGACGGCGGCCAGCGGGGGCCGCGATCAGCCAAACCTGCTGAGTCAGCAGATAAATAAACTGGCCCGGCCCGCTAGGGTGCTTACCCCGGCAAGCCATGTGCCGAACATTGCCGACCCCTGTACTAGACCAATCTCCCAGGACCTCTGAACTTCCCTGTGTTCACAGGGAATTTTTAAGGCACATTCTTACCTGTCATGATAATGCACATTAGAATTACTGGATATAATTTTCCTGAAATTCTACTGGAATACATCACCATACTAAAAAAGGAAGGCACTACGGAGATTATTTTAACTAGCACACTTGATTGCTGCAGAAACTTTCTAAGTTTTGTGTTATTTTCCTTAACTGCCTCCTTTTGAATTTGCCCACTGTACTATCATGATACACCTATTTTCCTTCATATCTTGGACTATTTCTGCCCTCAGTCACACATGTGCAACCACAATGAAGTCATAATGGAAGTTGAGTGGTAGTAAATGAAGACAGAATTCAACCCGATTGATATATATATATCAATGTTACAAGCAAAGTTCATATTGTAACAGTTTTCTACAACATATAAATTACTCATATATAGAGCATGATTGATTTACCAGAAAGGGCCCAAAGGCTAGAAATAAATTGTTTGTTTATCTGATAGTTGTGTTTATTGCACATCTAAGCTAAACAAGGACACAGTGTTCCTCAATTTCTGGTGATTAAACAATGGTACTTTTTCAAGTGTCCATTAGTTTATTTTTCTAAATCAGTATCAAGCTATATAGTAAATGATTTACAATCAATAACAGTCTTCCTGTCAATCAATATTTGGTCTGTTACTGACATATTTATTGTTCTAGCACAGGGGTCGGCAACATTTGGCAGGCGGCTCGCCAGGGTAAGCACCCTAGCGGGCCGGGCCAGTTTATTTACCTGCTGATGCGGCAGGTTTGGCTGATCGTGGCTCCCACTGGCCGCGGTTCGCCGTCCCGGGCCAATGGGGGTGGCAGGAAGCCGCAGCCAGCACATCCCTCGGCCCTCGCTGCTTCCCGCCGCCCCCCATTGGCCCGGGACGGTGAACCGCAGTGAGTGGGGGCCATGGATCGGCCGAACCTGCCGCGTCAGCAGGTAAATAAACTGGCCCGGCTCGCTAGGGTGCTTACCCTGACGAGCCGCGTGCCGAACATTGCCGACCCCTGTTCTATAAAGACAGAGAATGAGATATTAACAAGAGCACCCATATATAATCTATTTGAAAGCTTGACTTTGATTTCAGATGTGTGTGATGATTAGTACAGAACACATGGTAAGATCAGGTTTTCCCCATTTAAATCAGCATCAGACACAAATCGGAGGCATCGGTGGCTATTGTACACTTTTGCATTCCCCCTCAATCTTAGGGATTCTGGGATCTTGATCAGTCTCCAAAACAAATTAGATCAACCTCATGGCCTGACTGTGGTAATTTCCAGTTAAGCCCCTGGCCCTCCTTAGTATGCTCACTACACTGGGGAAGCCTGCAGCAAGGGTCGGCAAAGGCCGACTTTAGAGATTTCCCTATGCAAGGGGAAGCTCTCTGACATCCAGAAGAGGGAATCAAGCATCTGGCCTAAGGTCTCCAGAAACGATGGAGGAGCCATTATTGAACAGAATAAAGAAGCTCTCTATGCACATAGAATATGGGCTCAAAATCTCTAAGAAGATTTTGGCAGCCTTTTGTTTTAAATAACTCAAGGGCTGGTCTGATTTCCAGAAACAGATTTCCAGGATAATCATCAGGTTCCCTTCACCAGGGTGCAATAGTGAACTTGTATTCACACTCCCCTATACCGAAACTTTCTACATCTATACATGCTCGTCATCATCATGGTAGCTAAACGCTTGATTTTAGCAGTGCTTGTGTCATTGTGAGGTTTGCTAGTTTGTTGGTAATGGTGGTCAGACAATTCTCTGATAGAAAATGCGTAGGAACAGGGTCAAGAAATAGACTAAAAAAACTCCTTTGCTTTTTTGGTAGCCAAGTAAGGTACTGACTTTGGAGCCTATTTGCATGCATCCCCACTAATTCCAAAGGGGTTTTGCATTGGTGCAGACGTTCACCCACACGGAACAAGTTACAGGACTGAAGCCCGAGATGGGGAGCAGGGTGAGACACGAGTCACTAACTCATCATACTTACAAAATGAAATTATTAAAATCTAAAACTCTGAAATGTGAGTAAAGGTTACCCCATAGCCGCCAACAAATTATTTGAGTCCATGAGGGGTTTTGTTGTTTTGCTGAAAACGTATATGTTTATCTAGACTGTGTAGACCTATAAACAGTTTGCTCTGGTATTCTAATGTCTAGACAGTACAGGAAACTGTTGTACAGTAATTGGAGAAAAGTTTAATAGGTCTTTTTTTATTGAAAAGAACAAAGCACTCTGGTTTATGGTGCTAACGTTGTGATTATCTGTAAGTAATATTACTTGCACTATATACAACTTATTTCCAGTCCAAATCTTTAAGTAAAAGAATATAAACTTATAGAAAAGATAGCGCTTCTGGAAGCTTTTAACACTTCACTGCATCATTTGTTATGCTTGGCTGGACCTCTGAGTTAAAATAAATTATCATGTTAAGGTAGGAGGTGTTCCTTCCTAGTGGATTAAAATCCATGCATCTTTTCAGCTGGTGATTGCTTCAGGCTTTTTCTTTAAGAGAACCTTAAAAAAAGGCAAATTTTTTGTTTTTTATGTGGAGCTGCTTTTATAGGCTGGACAAAAATGAATTACAATGTGCTCTAACAGGAACAAAAAGGAGTACATTAAAAACCATCTCACTTGTATGAAGAAAATAGCCTCTGAAATGGACATTACTAAATTTCTTGGACAAATTTATTAACATTACAAACAGATTTTTTAGATAGCTATTAGGGAAGATTAACCACCTATGAAAAAAAATGACTGTTTTATGTTGTGTTTGAAAGTCATTTTGCTAAATATTTGATTTAGCTATCAGATTTTAATGAACTATGTATCCTGCGTACTTACTAATTTTATCAGAAACATTAACAGTGAAAAATTGTTTAATTCAATATTGGGGTGCAGAAGAATTACTACGACATCCCAGAGTTTGTGAAAATGTTCGGTTACCATCTTCCTCTTTCTGGACAGTCTCAAGGGTCTTATTCTACACTGAACTAATCATTTATGCCAGTGTAAAATGAGCGTAAACCATATTTGGGCTGATTTTCATTTACCCTGGCAGCATAAAGGGGCCTTAAATGGACATAAACATAATTTATATGCACTTTAAGATTCCTTTACATTGCCAGAGTGGTGTAAAGGGGAGCTAGTGTAGCTAAGTTTTGGTTCACAGAGTTGTGGACTGATTTCACTATTTCAATTAGGGGTGATTTTTTAACCAGAATAATTATACTGGTTCAACCCCTAATGTGGATGCAGTTATAACAGAATCAACTATGCCAATATAATTTATTCCCCTAAACTTACAGGAATAAGCTATACCACCAAGAGAGATTTTTATACTAATATAACTGCATCCATACTAGATGGGTTGTACTGCTTTAGCTAGATTGGTAGAGTAAAAACCATACAAATTGTGTGTTTAGATGGACAGTAGGTCTGGATTCTCAGGTCTGATTGGATAGCATTTAACACTTACTTTGCACAGAGGTATAAATGACTAAACTATAAGGTAGTGGAAAATCCCAGCTTTAGTACACTCTAGAGCAGGGGTTGGCAACGTTTGGCACGTGGTTCGCCAGGGTAAGCACCCTGGCGGGCCGGGCCAGTTAATTTACCTGCTGGCGTGGCAGGTTTGGCCGATCGCGGCCCCCACTGGCCGCGGTTCACCATCCCGGGCCAATGGGGGTGGCGGGAAGTGGCGTGGGCGAGCGATGTGCTGGCCGTGGCTTCTCGTCGCTCCCATTGGCCTGGAACAGTGAACTGCGGCCAGTGGGGGCCGCGATCGGCCGAACCTGCCGCGTCAGCAGGTAAATTAACTGGCCTGGCCTACCAGGGTGCTTACCCTGGCAAGCCGCGTGCCAAACGTTGCCAACCCCTGCTCTAGAGTAGTCTCACTAAAACCCTGATCCTATAATGAGCTTCACACTAGGATAGCCACTCACACATTCCCAGAATATCAGTTACTCTGGTACTTCCAGGAATGGCATGGACCCACCCCCACTGGCATAAACTTGCACATTTGGTGCATACAAGGTCACTGCACTGAGGATGCCATTTTGAAGAGCAAGCCACTCCGCCCCCACTGGAAGTCACGCCAGTGAGGTGGAATGGTGAGTTCTTCAAAATGGCATCCCCTGCCCCTTACCAGACAAAACCACATCTGGTTTTGTCTCAGCACTGGACAGGGGACAAACCATCCAAAAAGAGGACTGTTAACCTGATTACAGGTTCACAGGGCCACCCACAAGGATCTTACCATATCCAAACAAGATTTCATATGCAGGTTGCACAGGTGAAAAGTTATCTACTGGGAGAAGCAAAGCAAGAGGAGAGAAAAGGCCTTATAGTTTTAGCAATTCATACATTTAAAAAGAGCCTCATGGGAACAAAATTGCCATACTAGTTTATGAGAACAGGACCAAAAAAACCCTCAAATTGAGACTTCTTCAAATGGTAAATAGAAAATAACATTTTACACTGTTTACTCTGAGCACCAGACACCCACATTTAGTACTAAATTACTTTAAAGTACTTTTCAGAATCAGCTTCAAATGCATTATTTTATAGTAATCTGTCATTTTCATTTTATTCCATAAGGAAAAAATTATTTCCTTCAGTCATCTAAAATTATTATTTATTCTTTATAAACAGTAATGCTAGAGACCAACTGAGACTGGGGTGGGATCTCTCTGACCTAGGCACAGAGTGAGAGACAGTCCCTTCCCCCAAATAATTTATAAAGAAGACAGATAAGGGGCAGGGGAAGAAGGGATATCACACACATGGTGAGTGAACACTGATGGGCTGCAAAGGTCATGTTTGTTTATTTGATATATCGTTTGTTTGGTGGTTGGTTTGGCTGTTTTTGCCTTTTATGTATTTATTTTCTTTTGAGGGGTTTGGAGTTAATGAGGGAACATTTTATAACTCATCTATTAACCATCACATCTCATGTTTTCAATGCAAATGAAATAGAGGTGCAAAGGGACTTGCATGTCTATCAGAAGCACTTCAGTAAATGTGTAGCCTTTTAAAATAAAGCTAGGGGTAACAGGGTTGCCATTTATTGAGCAGCCAATAATGGCCAGAGGTGCTTCTGTAGCACCCTCATTCTGTTGCTCCTCTTGAGGACTGATAAGGAACTTCCCTCGGTCTTTCTTGGGACTACCAACAGCCATTATGTTGGTCTGGGTTAATAGCCAAAAGCAGTTCAAAATAGCCCTCAATGTCCCAAAAACAAATTGCATTACAGCAAAACAAAATTTCATACTCCTCTTTGGCTCTTCTCTCACATATGGAGCTCTCATTCTGCTCCAGACTGTTCTTCCCAGAGCTGCCAGTCCTATTCTTCCTTGCAGGAGCTCAGCCTTCTGGCTCTAACTTCCTTTGCCCTGTCAGTTTGCTCCCTGTTCTCAGGGAGAAGACAGCATATATACTGCCCTCCTTCAGGACTTCCTCTCAACTGGTTGTGAGACGGGGAGCCCTGCCCCATGCTACGCTACAGGGCTCCTGGTCCAGGCCCTTAAAGGGACAGTGTCCTAGTTTTTCCCATCCAATGGCAAACTCTCCAGGACCACTTTCTCTCTTCCTGCCACGAAGCCATTTCCAGGATCTTTGTTTATTCCAGCCTACCCTGGAACAGGATCTTCTGGCCCTCACCAGCCTTAAAGGACCAGTCTACCTTGTTACCAGAGGCCACATTCTTAGTCACGGTGTTTCTGATGATGGTTTTGAACTGCATTACTTGCAAGACAATCAGGGCTGGCGCTTCCACTAGACGACCCTAGGCGGTCACCTAGGGCAGCAGGATTTGGGGGACGGCATTCAGCATTCGGCGGCAGGGGGTCCTTCCGCTCCGGGTCTTCGGTGGAAATTCAGCGGCGGGTCCTTCACTCGCTCCGGAACCCACCGCCAAAGCACCCTGAAGACGTGGAGTGGAAGGACCCCCACCGTCAAATGCTCTGAGGAGCATTTTTTTTTTGCCTAGGGTGGCAAAAACCCTGGCACCGCTCCTGAAGACAATTATTAAAATTGAGACAATTTTACCTGGTCAAGATACCTGACCCTTTCATATCTCTGTTGTCAATATCACACCATCAGTATATAATTAATCTACAACCAATTTCTTGATCTAATTGGAAATCTGCATATAGTATTCTCTAAGTGCCTTTAAGGATTAAGGATGACAGTTTTACTGTTTGCTTAATAATAATTTATAGATATGTAAACATTTACAACAACAGCTACAGGTCTGCCCTAATGAAATTCCTGATGTTGCGGTCATGAAAGATATGAGTGTGCATCATAAATTTGGAATCAATTCTGTATGCAGGGATGTGCATATAAGATCAGAACAATTACAAAAGCCTCTGAAAACGAGAAATTCAGAGGTAAATGGCTTTTGGATAACACTACAGCAGGTTAATGCTCTAATTTTATAAATGTTGAATACCAAAGCAGAGGGAGACCTTGCCCCTGCTCACACATTATCCTAGGGGTAATGAAACAGAATTGGGTGAAGTGAAAAAGAAAATCAGTCTTATATTTTCAAAAGGAATAATGTGCTTCTCTTGATATCACTTAAAAAAAAAAAAAACATTTTGCTCTCCTGGGAGAAGACAGTTACATATGGTCACATTTGAACAAGGTTCACACACACTACAAAATATTGGTAACACAAAGAATAAGTCGAAGATCTGGTAAACCATGCATCTGAATTGTGCAAATGAGCTTAACTAGGCATAGCGGCCTGGCTCTCTTGACTGCTTTAGACTCCAGGCAATCATCATTAGGGTCTGTTCCACTGAAGTCAGTTAAAAGACTCCCATTGGCCTCAGCAGGCTTTGGAGCAGGCACTCACACTTCTACACAGGAGTGCAAAATGCTACCATTCCAATGAGATAGCGTTTCACACCAACTTCGCCCATGTGTAAATGACAACACCGTGTGCCAGATAGTTGGGTTTCAGACCCACATTTAGCATTTCATAGTATGAGCAAGAATTGAGAAGGCGAGCCTAATATCACCATGTTTAAATGCAACCTTGTCCTCTTCCCTGAGCTGTTGAAGGTGAAGAATATTGTAGATGTGACAGGCCTTCTCTCCCAGTGCTGGAGGGACCAGTGGTGTCAACTAGATTAGAGGGGCAAACTTCATTTCACTGGCTCACAAAACACCTGAATTATTCTTCCTTAGTAAACCAACTTGAAAATGGCATCTCAACAACACCCTTGTCATTTCAATTTTTCATAAATTCTGTGTGTATGTAGAATAGGGTGACCAGATGTCCTGATTTTATAGGGACAGTCCCAATTTTTGGGTCTTTTTCTTTTTCTCCTATTACCCCCCACCCCCGTCCCGATTTTTCACATTTGCTGTCTGGTCACCCTAATGTAGAACTGAGTTAACTCCTCTTCTATGCCAGCTGCAAGAGTCAGTCAAAGTTCTGTTGAAAAAAATATCAACCATATGGCAATGAGAGTCATAAAACTGAGTCAGTTCTGTCACCCTCACCCATGTAGTGTAGTAGCCTATACCAGGGGTCGGCAACGTTTGGCACGCGGCTCGCATGGTTAGGCACCCTAGCGGGCTGGGCCAGTTTATTTACCTGCTGATGCGGCAAGTTCGGCCGATCACAGCTCCCACTGGCCGCGGTTTGCCGTCCCGGGCCAATGGGGGTGGCGGGAAGCAGCACGGGTGAGGGATGTGCTGGCCACGGCTTCCCGCCGCCCCCATTGGCCCGGGACGGCGAACCGCGGCCAGTGGGGGCCATGATCGGCCGAACCTGCCGCGTCAGCAAGTAAATAAACTGGCCCGGCCCGCTAGGGTGCTTACCCTGGCGAACCGCGTGCCAAATGTTCCCGACCCCTGGCCTATACCATTAGTAAGAATGAAATAATTGAATAAGGAGTCCTAGCATAAGATTCCACTCAACACAAGGGTTAGGTTGTGGTTTTGCCACAAGTCCTGACTAAGAGGCAGTGAGTATACAGTTGTGCTGGTCCAGGAGCAGACCAGGAATCAGATCGGTGTCTCAGCAAGTCATGGTTTGATGCCTGGTCACCTGCCCCACACCAGACCCATTGCTTCAAGGGGGCGTAATCTGTGCCAGTCCTATATCTGGTGCAGATTACTTCCCACCACCCTGGTGCCAGCTGAGCAATACTGGTCAGGAGGCTAAGTTAAGACACTGCTCACCACACACCCCTGTCAACCCAACCCTGTCCACCAGTGCAAGGGGGAGAGTAGTAGTCCCAGGGTGGCTGCTCATTACGGGTAAGCCATGTATAGGATTAAGCACCTGATGCCCCTTGCTCCCTGTGCAGTAATACAATCTGGCTGTGTGAGATGTTCACAGCTATCATTTTCATTCATTCTTTTACAAGATTTGCTAGTTCTTGTAGTTAATCATCCAAAACTGAATTTGAGCAATGCAGTACTCAGTTGAAAACTACTGAGATTCCACTGATTTTCACATCAAAGCTATTAGAAAAATGTGAATTTTACAAAACGTCAATGCAAAACCAAAAATCTAATTAGGTTTACTCAGACCTTCACCTTGAAAATCTATGCACAAACTTAGCCTGAATTGATTAAACCTGAAATGGTTTAACAAGAAACATTTTGCATAACTCCACTGCATTTACCACCAAGCTAGCTACAGCAATGGTCTCTCTCAGCTCAGAATCTTTCAAAGCTTTGGGCACTGTTGTTTGGAACATACAATCTATTTCTGAGTCCCTCCTTTGGCATCAAGTAGGTTCGGGTGAACCCACTTCAGAAACGAGTCTTGCCTGAGTTCCCAAAAATCTCTGGCCTCTAAGAAAGAGAAAAAGGGCAATGGCTTCCATTAAGTGCACTCAGAGCATTTTAGCCCATTTGATATTTAAACCTGCTTAAGCCTATGATTTTTTGCTCTGTTTTATTGCTTTCACAAATGTTTCCGATTTGTCTTCATTAGTAGGTTACTTCAACTGAAGGGCAATTTGACTACATGCCTTCTTGCCATTAGTATTGCTCCATCACTGCTGCTGCTTCCTTTGCCCTTGTA
This sequence comes from Trachemys scripta elegans, assembly GCF_013100865.1. NCBI lineage: Eukaryota > Metazoa > Chordata > Testudines > Emydidae > Trachemys > Trachemys scripta. Next base: position 18,109,917 of record NC_048310.1, read on the forward strand.
CAGAGGAGAGTAGGCATGCAGAAAGGTACAGTACAAGAGACCTTGAACATACTCATGCACCTCCTCCCACTTCATTCTTTTTGTGCAGTACTGAAGCTCTTCTGCACACTAAGCATATTTTTCTCCCACGGTATTAAGCTTATTTCTGAAGCTATTCCTCAGAGATGATCCGTATGTGCACTGTCCTTCTTCCTGCTGACACCTTTTCTCGTCAACAACAAATTGCCTGGCTGGCTACTACCATCCTTTAATATCTAGAGAAACATCACTCGGCCAGCATTGTTCTGGGTTTCCTTTCAGGCTGCTTCGTTGTAGTCTATGTAGTTGGTATCATACAACTACCTTTCCCTTTCCCAGACCTGCAAGTGAATGCTGATTTTTCTCTCTCTTGGTCACTGCTTTAGTCTCCACTTTCCTTCTGTGATCCTTAGCCCTGCTCAGCACAAACAGCTTGCTTTGAACACCGATATTTGCCTTCTCTGTATATACCATCACTGTAACTTATTTCACTTTCCCATTCACTGATTCAGCAGCTCAGTGTTTCCTGGCAGCAGCACCCTATATTCAGCTTCCACAGAGCAGTTCTGCCACTACTTCTCCTTGTCCTTCTGCTTGTCCCTGCAGCACTGTTATTCATTGCAGGGGGTGTTATGACACATGCTGGCTCACGGGAGCTATAGGGAGATGGCTCTACCCCCCAGGAATGAGTTGCTGGAAGAGCATATTCCAGAGGAAAATTAATACAGTGCATTTATATTTTACTTTGACATTCATTACCTACCTCTGCAGCAGCTAGACGTGGCCACATGCTGATCAAGACACTGATAGCCTGTTCCAAGCCTTTCATCTGCCTGTCCCTCCAACTTACACATACACAAGGTATCCCATTTCAGTGCAGGCGGGGGAAGAAAATATGTTTTTGACAACAACAATTCGGGAAAATACAGTAAATACTAGTGAAAATACTATCATTTGCAATTGCAAGCAGGCAAAATACGAATTTTCACTTGCACGCAAATTGTTTTGGAAAGCATAAACAAGAGGCTGCAAACAGGGACCGGTCCCGGCACCAGCAGAGGAATCACGTGCCTGGGGTGGCACATGCTAAGGGGCGGTATTCTGTCATTCTGTCCATTCTTGGGGCAGCACAGTCCAGGCAACTTTTTTTTTTTTTTTTGCGCTTCAACAGTTCAGGTGGTAGTCCTAGTGGCTTTTTTTTTTTTTTTTTGCGCGCTTGGGGCGGCAAAAATGGTAGAGCCAGTCCTGGCTGCAAACCACATAATTCTCCTCTTTCTGTTCAGCTCAAGTAAGAAACATGTTTCTCTTATCTATTCATGTTACTAATACTTTTTCCTCCTTCATGCTTAGACAGTAGCACAATGCTGAGGAGACAAAACATGGTGCAACTCAACCACTCATTTTTTCATATAATTTCTTGAGCTATTAGTCACCCAACTTACACTATTTTAGGTAACAAGTAGGCCAGGTTACCAAATTACAGTCAGCTTTGTTTTGATTAACCAGGTAGATCTGGCCATACTTTAGGTCTTTTCTCATCTGTAATAGCCAGGTAAGCATCTTTCCAAGTCATTAGAAAGTTTTACATTCCAAACATTTGTATTGGCTATCCCTGTCTTCTGAAATGTATGTCCGAAAATTAAAGGCACTGCCTGGAAATGACCAGTATAACACATTGCTTTTGCATACCATGAGCTATTTGGCTCGGATTTGCAAAGGAACCTGATGGAGTTTGGCACCCTAATTAGAGTCCCATTAATATTCCCATCCTATGAGATGCCTATATCTTGCCTTCAGAAAGACAACCATTATTTCAGCCACCCTAAAAGCTACAGCAAATACTGCAGAAATCATTGTGTGATCATTAAGTGCCCTGCTGCCAATCCATCAGCTTCTCTACAGGCTCGACAGGCCAGACTGTTGAAAGGCCTGCCACCCCCTGAGAGGGTAAATCACTTTGTGAACCTTGGATATAAATTCTGATAGGTGAGAAGTCTCGGCACTTAGGGTCTGATCTGGCAGCTCTCACTGCAGTCAGTGGAAAGGTTCCTGTTGAGTTCTGTGGGGAGACATGTAAAGTTGTCCCAATGGCTTACTACCCTCTGTTAAACATTTATGCCTTATTTCCAGCCTTTGTTAGGCTAAATACATTGAGCTGCTTGAGTCCATCTCTATAAGGCATGTTTTCTGCTCCTTTAGTTACTCTTGTGGCTTTTCTCTGAACCCTCCCAGCTTATCCACTTCCCTCTTGAATTGTGGAAACCAGACCTGGATGCAATATTCCAGTAGCTGTTGCACCAGTGCCAAATACAGAGATAACGTGACCTCCCTACTCATATTTGAGTTTCCCCTTTTCACACCTCCCGGGATTTCATTAGCCCTTTTGGCTACAGCACTGCAATGGAAGCTCATATTCATCTGGTTATCCATCATGTCCCCAAGTCTTTTTTAGAGTCATAGTTTCCCAGGATAGAGTCCCCCATTATGTCAGTATGGCCTGCAGTCTTTGTTCCTAGATGTATAACCTTACATTTAACTTACATTTTTTGCCTGCATAAGTAATCCAGATGGTTCTGTATCAGTGACCTGTCTGCCTCATTATATACCACTTCCCCAATCTTTGGGTCAGCTGCAAACTTTATCAGTGATGATTCTATGTTTTCTTCTAGATTATTGATAAAAACGTTAAATAGCATGGCACCTAGAATGATTCCCTATGGGCCCCTATTAGAAACACACTCAGAGATGATTCCCCATTTATGATTACATTTGGAGACCTATCAGTTAGCCAGTTTTCATCCATTTAACGTGTGCCTGGTTCATTTTGTATCATTTTAGTTTTTTAATCAAAATATCCAATAGTACCATGTCAAATGAAGTGGCTACCTTATGAGAGGAGACTAAAATAGTTGGGTTGTTTAGCCTAGAAAAAATGAAGGCCGAGAGGGGGCATGACTGCTCCATATAAATACATCAGGGCTAAACACCAAGGAGGGTGCAGAGCTACACTAAAGGACAATGTTGACACAAGAACAAATGGATATAAACTCGCCATGAATAAGTTTAGGGTAGAAATTAGGAGGAGTTTCTAACCATCAGAATGATTCTGAATCAGCCTCCCAATAAGGGCAATAGTGTTGAGCTAATGTACTTAGACTTCTGTAAGGCATTTTGAGTCATAGTCAAACAACTTAATTAGTTTTAAAAAGAGAGCTTGACAAATTTATGATTGGGATTGTATGATGGGATTGTTTATAGTGGGCAGGGTTCTGCAGCCCTGGGGGTCCCTTCCAGTTAATGTCTTATGTTCCTAAAATTCACGCTTCAGCACTTCAGTCAGTAACCTGCAGAGGTTAGTAAAGGATTGCCTCACTCCCCACCCCAATGCATTCTAGTGGTGGTGGGTATTTTGTCTCCTTCCTCTGAAGCATCAGAAATGACCACAGCTGGAGATAGGTGGATACTAAGAATTCTACCTCTTGGGTTCTCTGGGTATAACTAATATGGGGTCGGGAAGGGATTTTTCCCCATGTCAGACTTTTGCACCTTCTGAAGCGTGGGGTGCAGGTTACTTGTAGGGATCATTTGGCTATATCTCACAAACAATTTCCTGCCATTGCAGGTGCCTCAGGCATTGGTGCACCTCAGTCCCACCTATTCTCTGCCTGTGGCACACAATAGTTTAGTGTCCTGAGGGTTTTAACACTTTGGTCTAATACTGGTTGTTGGGGGTAATGTGCAAGTGCTGGATGGTGGTGGTGGCCTGTGATATACAGGAAGTCTGATTAGATGATCTGGTGGCCCCTTCTGGCCTTAAAAACTCTGACTATGATTCAAAATGCCTTACAGATGTCTAAGTACATTAGCTCAACACTATTGCCCTTATCAACCAAACTTGTATCTCATTTAAAAAAAAAAAAAGAGAGAAAGAGAGAGAGAGATCTCAAGTTAGTTTGACAGGATTTATTTTCCAGAAAGAGAGAGGAACAGAATTCCACAGGCAGACTCAACATTTTGGAGCTGTTCCCCTGATGATTTTTTTACATTGTCGAGGAGGAAGGGGGACATTTACTACACCTCTCCTGAATCCTGTTCTGCAGCCACAGCTTCCTCTAAAAGCGGCTTTTGCTCATAGAGAAATAAGAGAGTTTAATCTCGGTATCAACCTGGGCACTTAGTTTGAAGCCGTTTCTCTCTGAAACAATCCAGTCTCCAGAGAAACGCCTTGCCTACTTCAGTGCTCTTTACAATTACAACCTTCTACTTGTGCAGTGCCACATATACTTTCTTTTAAAGAGCTATATAATTTGAAAAAAAAATTATAAAAAAACACATTAAAAAAGGATCTTTTCCCCCTGTAGCTTATAAACATAACCTTTTCTTTCAGCTACAAATTTAGGTAATCTCTAAAGGAATCAAAGTTCTCTGAAGAGAAAGTAGTGCTCAGTTAAATACAGATGTTCAAAGCATAAAAGGGAAAGGGAAAAAAAGAGAGGCCAGGTGCTGTTCACATGGTCTGTCTCTGCAGCAAATGCCCCATGAATTTGTCAAAACTCCCCTGGAGGGCAATAATTTTGTATTACCATACCAACAACCCTGTCACATAGACACTTCCAGTTTAAACACGTACAACAAGCAGAGTATATGAAATAAGGCTTTTTATTTAAAAATTACCATTAATTTCAATAAGTGGGATGGAAACTGGCAATGGGGCATGAGGAGTTCTGTCTTTTAGCCAGCAGTACAAAGGTCTTTTCACATTGGTAAAATGGAAAGCAAAGAATATTTGACAAAGAACGGCAACCACTTTGTACTCGAAACTGGGGGCACACACTTACACGCACATTAATGACTACTTAACAGCTCTGAGAAATCTAACCTTGAAGATATTCAATTTGTCAGATAACATTGGATTCTGTTTACACTATACACACACTTTTCCTTCAGTCCCTTTTGAGGAAACTGCCAGGAATTCTACAATGATTCAAGTGCCTATTGAAACAATTTAAAAGGGGAAAAAATGTAAAAGAAAAAAAAACCTTTTACCTGGGTAGGGTATTTTGATGTGTAGTGAAACACTGACCAAGAACTCCCTTTAATAGAGCTTATAGCTTTAGTTGTACCCTATATAGTGCTTCCTTTGTTCAAGGAACTATCTGGTTTTAGTAGCTGTGAAACTTCCTTTCTTCAGTGTAATTCTCAAGAGTGGTTAATCAAGAGTTAGAGAAAGAATTATGGAGGATACTGACAATGCTCTGATCCTAACCCTAATGGGTGCCAACAATCATTAACCCCTTGAGCATGGTTCAGAAGACAGTTCAATACTTTGCTCCTATTTTTCAGACTCAGCATGAGGTTGCAAGCAACATCTCTCAAAAGGACCTCTTATTGTCTTGCAGCTTGCATATTAGCAGGTTACATTAAGGGACGCTTGAAAATATATTTTAATTAACACCGATTAAAATTTTAAGATGTGAAGTAAGAACATGAAGATGAACTACAATTATTATGCACAAAAAAATGGTCCCTTGCCAAGTACAGCATAACATATACAAAAAATTATCATTATGTGAGAAATACATACCACAACCTCACGATGATGCAAAGTTAAGGACATGAAAGTAACCTTTTTGGTTTGTTATGCCTTCCTAATTCAATTAAATGAGAACAAAACTAAAATGGGGATTACATTTGCAAAGGCATTTAGCATTGTTAACAGTGTCTGCCAGAAAGCATTTCTTTAGGAGAAACAAGGGCATGGCCTTTCAAACTTTCAGTCTTTGTAATAGAAAGCGTAGAACTGACTAATGAAGAGCTATGAAGCAACATTTCAAACCACAAACAGTTTATGAATTCCATTACTGAAGAATTTAACCACAAAGATACCTGGCTCTACCTTAATAGCAACAACACACACATTGCTGAAAGAAAAATGAAACACTAGGAATGCAAGGATCTTTAATTCAGTCTCCCTGCAATGCACTGATTATCTTTCCCTCTCCCACCCACCCTTTTTCCCCCCATAGCAATGGAAATTTAACACACTGCTAATCAAATAATAAATACGCATGAAGATTACAGAAATTAACTCTGGGTTATGTTAATTTAAGGTGAAATTCACTCTGTGCAGAAACCTCATGCAAGGCTCCCTCCAACATTAAAAGACAAATCTTGCTCCTGTTTTAATTCATTGTAGTTTTCCCATCAACTTCAATGGGAGAGGGATTTGTTGCTTTGGGTTAAAGTTAGAATTCAATGATACGGAGGTTCTCTCTTGTTAAGGTGACAGATGTTTCCTCATTAGTTGTATTTTATATATATATGATGATTTGCCAGAATTATAGGATCAGATTATAAACAATAAAAAATAAAATAAAAAATGCCTTATTTAAGGTCCTAGGCCTACACTGAGCTCTGTGTGGATGGCCCCATGTGTCCATATGGATTCTCATTTACCTCCAGGTGGCTCCATACAAGTGCAGGAATACAACCATACAGAGCTCATTGCAGGAGGAGCATTTAAATTACCACTAGCATGGGTCAATTAGTATTTCTTACACAATAAAATGTGATGACTTTTGACTTTATTAGGTTTGTGAATCGTTGGCTAATCACACCCATGAACTGTAAATTTATACAGGATTTGTTAAGTATTCACCAAATATTTTGGTCTAATAATGTTTAGACTCTGGATGGAGAGCCTTCCTTGAGCACGGTCTGCTTCAGCCTCGGAATCAGGGCACTGCTCACTCCAGTACTCACTGTTAGTTATTTGTTATTCAGTACGTGATTGGTCATATTTTAATGTTTCTGATCCTTGATTGGATGACAAATTTTTAACAGGAGAATAGAATTTAGTGAGTGAGAGTGAGTGAAAAATGAATGAAAGAAACTTTCTTTTCACCCAAAGTTATTCGTATTCAAAAGAAAATCCACAGTATTTCACAGGATTTTTACAAATTTGGGCTATTTTTCTTTCCAGTTACAGCACTCTAGCACAATGCTGCAATGTTTAAGATACAAATTCTGCAGGAAAACATTTATTATATTTATTATATTTATAGAAAATATGGGACCAAATAGTCAACTTTTGTATATTTGCCTAGTTACATTGACTTCACTGGAACTAGGCCAATTTATAAGAATTGAGAGTCTGTCCCTATGTTTCCACTAGAATTCTTAGAGTGAATTTGATGAAAATATTCATATTGGATATAGGTTTTTAAAGCAATTATAAAAATAACGTGATTGAGTCATTGATCTCCCGTCCATGGCTGTTGCTTTTGGCAATCTCAAAATTAGCTTGATCCAAAAATAGCCCAACAAATGTTGTAAACTTTCATTGCTAAAATTATCAGAAAAGTAGTGAATGGGGCCTACATTTTGAATTTGGGGCTCAGAGTATAATTTATACAGCTGTAATGAGCTTGGTGCCATAGATTCAGACACTGAACAAGCTCCAAGGCTTACAAGATTATTACTTCCTCTGCATTTTGTAACTGAGACTTCCATTTGATTCCAGGGTTAGAAAAGAAAAAAAAAGGGGGGGGAGGGAGGTTGTTGAAGAAGGAGGAAAAAGAGGAAAAAAGGAACTCTATGAAAACAAAAGTTCTCCCAAGCCATTTGGTTTGTTCCCAGAACTCAGTCACCAGCACAGCTAAGAAATAGCTGTAAGCTAGAGGAGCACTTTAGGTATTTACATGCAAATGAGCTCACAAAGCACAATCAGAAGAAAGCCTGAGATCGCAGAGCAATGATTTCAGATACAGAAGCATGTGTCTGAATTTGTGCTATTTGCAAGAGATTGAAAGTTTACACTGGTGCCAATTTCAGAGAAACAGCTCGTGTACGTATGCAAAGGCAGCTGCAGAGACAGCAAAAACAGCTGTAAAATAGATGACCCTGTCAGAATTTTCCAGTTACTGTATATACCAAATAAAAAAAAAAAAAAAAAAGACACCTGTGTGCATAAGTTTTACAACTACTAGGCACTGAAGTGAACAATGTGCTTTTTACAAAGGGAAACCAGGGGTTGAAAAAGCCTGGTCAATAGAAAAACAACTATCCTGTTTTCCGTCCTTAATAAAAATGAACCCAGTTACAAATCTGAAATGAGAAGCACGATAGCCTCATTCAAGCCATTTTCTTCTGAACAGCTTACCATACCTTCAATAAACGGTTATTTATGCATACACTCCTCTTTACAGCTACACCGTAACACACTTTGATTTTAATAACTTCCCTGAGTCAAACGCGGCCTGGGGCATGCAAGGAACACACCACAGGAGTCGAGCTCTCCTTTTCATTTTATTACTGCCCTGTTTAATCTTTATAGTGTATATCCTATTCCTAGGGGATGGCTGTGGAAACCACAATTACAACCCAGATTCAGTACCTCAAATTAAGTGACATCGAAGTTTAAATTCCTGAAAACCAGAGGCTGAACTTCTTTTTAAAAACACTTTTTTTTTTAAATAAAAAAAGTAGCAGCTACAAGGACTTCCATCTTTTCATTATTTGGTGTTTTCTGTCTCAATTCCTGTATTGATATTCAATTACTACCCAGCAGGTTGCATTATGTAGTAGTGACAAACCATATATATTTGACAATGCTGTAAACAAACAGGAAAGACATCTTGTAAAATACTTGCAAGCAAATTCATTGTTAAGGAGGTTTATTTTCAGATCTAGCAAGCTGGTATTGTCTCTTCTCACTGCTGATTTAAAGCTCACAGATATGTAATGATTCCCTTATGCTACCTTGCAGCATTTACTTTACCAATGGATAGGGGGTCATTTTTGTTATTTTTAATATAAAAACAGGAATGAGACACAGCAAAAAACAAACTGCCTTTTGATTCCTTCTGGAAATGTCTACAAATTAAAATATTTTTCAGATACTCCAAGTATCCCTCATTCCAGCATAAGCTGCTTCTATATCATCCTGCTGATAATGAAAAATTGTTACTGACATCTCATTCTATTTAGTATTGTTTACAGTACTTGTACAGAAAAGCTGGGGCTAAATGTAATTTATGCAACCTAGGCTCTAACAAGATGATGCTTTTGGTTGCCTGAAAAACACTATATTGTTTTCTCTCCCCCCCACCTCTCCAAATCTCTGTCCTTTGCTACTCATTCACTGTAGGCATTTGTCTGCTGAGAAAATAGAGGCTGACAGGGAAGGTCATTGTGACCAATTGTAAGTCCCAGCATACAAATGTGCCTTTTACCTGTTGGCTCCACAAACAGTGACCGTGTCCTATTATTGATAAAACTCTAATATATCTTCATTCCAGAAAACAACTGCTTCCAAGGTTGCGCCGTGAAAATAAGCAGCCAGAATGTTGAAGAATTCTAAAAGTTGGCATTCTCCTGAAGATTAAAAGATAATAACACTTCTATTAGAATCACTCTGCTACGCTGTATTGATCTCATCAGGGAGGCCACTGCAGGTCTAATATGAACAGAGCAGTTTTAGAATTAATCACAGGGGGTTTTATTACGGTTCATAGGGCTCCTCATTCAAATTGCATCGTTTGCAATATTTATGGCCTAGATTGGTTGCCATTATTAAGTGCAAGTGTGCCACATGGCGCCTGGCCTGCTGTGTTAAAGCACAAAGTCATTCTTCAAAAGTAAATCTTATCTAAACTATGCACAAAAAAGCCAATTACTTTTTGATTTACATTTTAATTTCACATTCTATTTTCCCCTTATATACAGAACCCTTATTCAATCTTTGTTTTGGGTTAACCAGCATAGGCATACAAGCTACACATCCCAGTTTTAAGCAGCCCATTAGAGCATATTAATGCTCTCTGCTCTGAAAGATATATATTTGGTCAGCTCTGAGCTACAATTTCTCTATGGGAGAAGCAAAGGAAGAAAAGGAAGAAACACAATATCCTGGAAAGGCTATCGACTGACCACTGAGCCTGAAAATAAAATTGCATCATTAAGGTTCATGTCTTTGCCTCTACACTGGAAAGTGAAATAGGCATTTGGCCACGACATTGCAATCCCTCACCGCTCACCTGCGGAAATAATTTAAGGTATTGCTGTTTAATTTCTGCTTGAATATTTTTAGCCACTTTGTTTATGCGCAAATCAGCTTCCCTCGGAACACCTCTAAAAACGATTTCCTTGCATGGCAGCAACACAAGCTCTGGTCAAAGAAGAGGTGAGCAATTACATGCACCCCTGCTGTTGAGTTCAGTTAATAAACTGTTTACAGTCCTGGCAAAAGTTTGTTTTCTAAACCACTAAGAGCTTTATAAAGCATTCTTCTTTCCCAGACCATAAATGCCAGCACAGTCAAAAGAGTTCCAGGAACCTGCAAATAGGAATAAAGGTTGAGCCCTGCCAGAACTAAATTGGGGTAGATGGATGGATGTTTTCGGTCATGCCACTATCTAGCTATGTTATTGTCAAATTATATAGAAAACAGCCCCCAAAACATCACATACAGGAACAAGAGCAAGCACAGCAGTACAATTCACTGGACTGGGAGCCAGGGAACCTGGGTTCTCTTCCTGATTTTGGACTGATACACTGTAAGGCCTTGGGCAAGTCACTTACCATCCGTGACTCAGTTTCCTCATATATCAAATGTGGATAATGACACTTATTCTCCCTTTCTAAAGAGCTATGTAAGTATTACTAATATGTATAACTGCATATTCTCCCCCCACTGACTATGTGAAACACATGAGAGTTAATGAGGGATATATGTGCAAAGATATAATTATAATTAAAGACACCCGAATTGCAGCAATCTTTCAGATCACCATGTCTTCTCTAGGATGAATACTTTTGTCATTTGATCAATTTACCAATTTACCAGGTTCTTTTATGCTACAAAGGGCATCCACCAGAGGTTATTGCTCTTCCTTCTTGCGGGGAAGCCCTAGAGATAGGTGAAAGCCATGAACATCCAGCTCTTTACTTCTCCAGAGTTCAGAGATGTTCTTATCAGGTCTCAGGCTTTGGTTTAGGCACACATCTGAAAACTCTAAGCACTATTTGTTTCCAATTTTGATTGCATTAAAATATATCCATAATATCCTCTGGTTTTCTGCAACTTAATACAGTATCTGTTTCTGTGTTTATCTCACCGGTAGAAATTTGGCCATAAGCATTTGTTGTTTTGAATAGTTCTGGGTTTGATTTGGAGATACATAATAAATCACCACCCCCATGCAGGGGATCCTCTGTCATTATCCCCAGTATTTTTCATTCTTTAGGCTTCTGGCCACCAGTGGTCCTGGAGAAAGGATGAAGGGAAGGGGAGAAATCTGGTGTGTTTTCTCTTTTCAGAGCACAACAGTTGAGCTACAACTTTTAATACTGATTTAAGTTTCAGGATTGCAATATGAGGTTTTAATTCATTCTACTGGGAAATACACTTTTCCTAAAATTGAAAATAGGAGGGATCAATTTACCCAGTCAACAGTAATTTCTGCATTAAGTTATAAACTATTTTGCTCTCCCCCTCCCCTTTTGTTTTACCAGTAATGTGCTACAGCCTTTTCCAAAGGCCATCAAAGTCAATGGGAGTCTTTTGGATGACTTCATTGGGCTTTGGACCAGGCACCTATGTTGAAATTTTCAAAAGCATAAGAATCTGTGCACCTAATTTCCATAAAAAATTAATCATTAAACCATATTAAAATGAATGGGAATTGTTGGCCAAAATCCCCCAAATGGCTTTGAAAAAATCTCAACCCTATCATTGTCTGAACCCATTCTATTTGTGAGAAAGACTATGATGAAAATCATTGACTTTAAGGGCTTAATCATGTGCATAAAGCTACACACATGCTTAAGTACTTTGCTGGGCAGGGGTCTCAGTAAGAAAATTATAAATAATCAGATGTACAATACAAAAAAACCCAAATGTATTGTATTCACATTTTTTTTCCAACAGGAAACCAGTACAGGGCAATGCATTCTGAAACTTGTTTGGGAAAAAAAGATGAATCAGCAAATCTCCCCAGAGGATTGGCAGGATATAATGGTAGGCACAAGTTCCCTCTCCTGAAGTGAATGCAAGAGGAGAGTTATGATTAGATATTTTCACACATTGGTCTTACAAAGTAAAATAGTTGCAAAATTTACAGCAAACTGCTGGAGGGAATGCAATGGGATAAGGAATCCGTGTCATGTCTTCTGGGATTGTCCCATACTGAAAAGTTTCTTATCAGAGGTTAGAAGGGTGAAGCAAGAGTTATTTCAGACAGATATTCACCAATTTTCTATTACCCTAATTTTAGGGAAATATCCTGATTTTCTGAAATTAAATAAAGACAATACCTGTTTAGAATCCTGTGTGACTGCAGTTGTAAAAATAAAAATAAATCCTTGCTGTAGAAATAAGTTTAACAAGAATAAAAGAATTAAGAGAAATGGAACAACTCACTGGTTGTCTTGATCAATAACTGAACTGTGTGAGGAAAAATGGACCAACTGGGATGAAGTGAAAATCAAAACAATATACATGATTTTTATAATAATAATAATAATAATAATAATACAAACACACACACACACACTTTAACTCCATAACCTATAATTGCTGTAATGTCTTATCCACCAAATCTGAGACCTTCTCATCTAATAAGAAAACATGTTCTGGAAATAAAAATAAATAATTGATTAGAAATAAATTAGTAATTAAAACCCAAGCAACCTAACCTGCAGCCCGCCCCTCCCCCACCCCCTTTGCCCTACCATAGAGAGGGGTAACACACAACAGCAAGCAATAACAGCTACACATAATACAGGGCAAGAAGACACGAATACAGAAGAAACAAAAAAAGAGTAAATGGTCCATTCATACCACTGTATTGTTGAGGGCTGAGAACAAAACCACATGTTCAGCTTTGCACAGTTGATACCACAGAGGCCCTATTCACACCCAATGGAAGTGTACTGAGGGGGGTAGAGTCCCCTGAAATGTGTTGGCCCACATCTCTTTTCAATCATCTCTGTAACAGATACCTCCGTTTGGTTCATGCCATGCATGTTCCCATGCAATAGTGGCTGACACAGACATGGATTGTCCCTCCTGCTCCTCTGTGTCAGCCTCTTACGCTAGCTACTGGTAGCGACACCCACCTCTCAAGAGAGCACCACTTGTGCACTTAAGTCTTCTTTTCTTTCCTTTGCCATGGCTAGAAACAGAAAGAAACAAAGCCAAGCCAAGCCGGCAATGGCAGTAACGCCCATCACACAGTCTTCAGATGCCAGGAGTAAATGTACTTCTCACGTTTTCACATTCAGTTATTTAATTAATAGGGGACATGGCACTGGATCTAACTGCTACCTTTCTCAATACTGGAGGATACAGTCTTTAGATGCCTGATTGATTTATTTTTTTAATAATCTAAATAGGAGAGTGAAAAAGTGTTCTCTTTTATTGAACAGTGTTCTGGTCAGAATAGGACTCCAAGGAGTCTGTTGGGTGGATCTTTTGCTGCACCGCTCATTTGTGGCTCAGTCAAATTTCATGGATCCTTTGAAAACCCACTGGAGTATTTTAAGTATTTCCCCACACATGTTACTGTCACTTGTGCACTCACTGCCTCTTCTTTCTACTACAATGGTGCTGTTACTATAGTTCTCTGCCCAGTGCCATCACAAAGATTCGATATGGTTATGGACCAAAATTTTAGATCCAGATGAGAGTAAAACTTCCAAACTTTGAGATTTGAACCTATGTTTAACCAAAAGCCATGCATCAATCTCAACCGGGGGGAAGAGGGAGAGGAGGGTATCCCTTTGAAATCAGTACACATGACCAGAGTGACATTCTTAGGGATGATTTGGCTCAATTTTACAACCCTGTTACAGATACTGCATGTGACATCTCCAGTCTCCTTTCTTTTCTATTGCACTTTTCTGACCTAGCCAAACATTTTCCAAATAAGAGGACTTCTGAACACAGGTATCATCTGGATCACATCACAGCATCCTCTTGTTTGTCCATTCCTACAAGTTGGCCTACTAATATATCATATTGACTGCCATTGTCGCTTGTGACAGGTTTGAACTTACATATCCAGAGGAAAGATTAGGTTATTAATCCATTTTGAAACCTTGCTCCACGATATTCAGACTTTTAAAAAGTGATGGATGAATATCATTCAGAATAAAGAAAATTGTATTAGTGCTGAGAAGCCAAAAAAATTTCAGTTCCAAATAACAGACTATAAGCAAAATCTTAAAAATATGGCCATCAAGTTTGCATTAAAATTTAAGTTCAAATTCAGTCGCATATTACTAACTAGTGTCTGATTTAAGAATATATTTTAGTACTTAAGAATGAAAAGTCAGCCTATCACATGGCTTACAGCAACGTATTGCCTAATAGAATATGATATTTGAGAGACAGCTGAGGACAAGAGCAAAATTTTCAACAGGTTTCTCTGGTGGTGCCTACAATATTTGCAGGTCTATCTACGTATGTGCAGAAAACCTCACACTTGTCTACACAAACCAAGTACCTGCATTCCTTATTAACCATCTTCCATGCATAGATGTGGGGTTTTCTGTATGTAGATATAGGCATCTGAAAATACAGACAGAGCAATTTAGAAGGTCCATTCAAAATTTGAACCCGTGTCCAAAGCCATGTATCCAACCTATATTGGTTGTATGTATTTCACTAGTGATGTCACAACCATGCATTTCCAACTTTGCACAGCAAGGGCCTCATCACTGAAAATTTTTTAAATCAAACTGGAAATCCTTAGTGTAACTTCAACCCCTGCTATACTTTTCAGTCACTTTTGGTAGAGTTTGCACTGCAAGGAGAAGTTAAAAAACCACCAGTTACCTACGTTTTCTTTAGTGGAACACACCACACACACTCACTCACTCTCATTGCATTGCACAGAACTACTTTCTTATAAGAGCTCATTTATTTTCTTTCCTAGGAAATAATACTCTTTGGCTCCATGATGTTAGGTACGCACCGAACACAGTCGTAGCAAATAACTGTTCAGACAGAAGTAATTTCTTTTTTTATTTGTGTGTCACAGGGACAATGGTTCCTTTAAGGGGTTTGGGTACATAGCAAGGGACAGAATGTGACCAGAAACCTGGCCTGCTGGGAAATATAAGGGCAGAGACTTAAGGGAGAACAAACCTAGAAGGAGATGCTCCATTAAAGAGTAGGAGAACAGTCAGGAAAGGATAAGTGAGGAAGCCAGGCTGAACACAGAGAAAGCGCCATTAGAAGAAAAGACAAGGCAATTTGCATTATGGTGGCAGATAGTCCAATTGTTTAGAGGTTCAAGGCTGGGAGGCCATAGTAAAGGGTGGGTGTGCGTTCCCCCTGTGCTGCCACACACATTTATAGGATGTCCATCACAACAGTATCTGGGAGCTATTTACATGGCTTGTATTGGAAACTATTAAAATTTACAGATATGCCTGTCTTGTAGCCTCCCAAAGATATTAAGAAAATCAAACAGCCAATAGTGGACAAAGAAACGCTGAACCCAGATCCCATTCTAGATGTGGCCACCCTGGGGCTTAGATATATCTTGAAAGGATGAATTTTTAAAGGGATTGGGTCTGTTGCCAGGAGTGTCCAGGCTCCAACTCACAGGAGTTGGGACAGATAGCTCAAGTATATCCAGTGAACAACTCAGATGGTATGCTAGGGTTGCAGACTGTATTTCTGCAAAGGAAATCCTTAATAGTCCAAGTTACTTAAAAGACTTTCTAGACTATTTAGAGCTTTGCAAATAGTGACCAGCACCATTAATTTTACCATTTAGCTCTCAACACATCAAAGCATGCCCCAGTGGCTCAGTAATGCACAACAGTTGAAACATACTGCTTGAGTGTGAATTGTAATCCCTTGCTATTAAGGAGAACTAATCTACTTGAATGTGTTATATGTTTGAGATCCTCATTAGTGCCAAAACCATTAAACATGAACTGCAGGGGTGTTTTAATAAAATTGTGTTATGGAAAATAGCTATCTTTGCTATAAAAAAGCATGGCAATTTTGCATTTGCTTGGTAGCAGAGCCCTGTACTGTAACAATATGGAACCGATGAACGTTCCATTTTGCAGTACCAGTCAGTATAAATTTGTTCTTTCAAAGTGTTTATTTAATAGATGTTAAGAGTGGATTTTACAAAGGAATTCAGATTAGCCAGGTCTGACTGCACTGCGTGTGTTTTTCTTTCAAATATTAAGACAGTGGCTGAACAAGAGAATATTTAGGATTCTGCATGTGGGAGGAGAGAAACAGTGAGTTATATTTTAACACTGAAAATCCATTTTTCTTTTCAGAAAACAGATAAATAATAAAAATTACAGATAACTATTTTAATAAAGATTAAAGTATGGTAAAATGAGAGGTTCCTTTGGCGAAAACGTATATGGTACCACTTTCTTTTTATCATGCTTGGTAATTTTACATAAAACAATGACTTCATAATAATTATAGATGTACCACCCCCCCCCCCCCCCCCCCCCCCCCCCCCCCCCCCCCCAACCTACTCTCTTGATCTTGCAGCCATACAGTCTTCACCTAAACATTTTGAGCCACATTCTCAGCTGGTATAAATCCATATAGCTCCACTGCTTTTAAAAGTTTACAAGTCATCGAAAATTACTGTTTGTCAGAACTTGGCAAAGTCAACAATACATATAGATTTGTTACTTTACTGTCATCAAAAATAAAAAGTGATTTAACTATTTTAATGTTCAGAGGAAAGAAAAATATTCAATTTCTCTGGTTTCCGATGCCTATTTATGTTCTGATGCCATCCAAGACAGATTATTATTTGTTTGAATTATGGTAACACCAGAAAGTTCCAAACAGGGATTGGGCCCCCCTTTGTGCTAGGCACTATAGAAACATATAATGAAGAGACAGTTTCTGCCCCAAAGGGCTTTAGTCTATGTATATGATGAGGGATAAGAACTTAATCATTTGTGTAAATTTAACCACCTAAGTAGTCCTGTTGCATCAGTTGAACTACTCACATGCTTAAAGTTATGCACGTACTTAAGTGTTTTGCTGGATCAGGTAATAAATGACTTGTTCAGGATCACATAGTGAGTCTATGCTAGGGCCAGGTATTGAATGCAGATCTCCTGAGCCCAAACCAAGACCTTAGCCAAAAGACTTCCTTCCTCTCAGAATACTCTTGTGTGGGATACATCAATATCCCTTTATTTCTTCATTCCCATTCAATGTTTACATGAAGGGAAAATGGATAGTTTATTTAGGAAAATTTATGAGGGACGTGGGGCTACTGTGCCACCAGTACATGAATCAAAAAGTCAAACACGCCCGTAATGACATGACACCATCACACTATAAACAGCTCTAATTACAATATGAGAATCAAATCTATGTAGTCCAGTCCCAAATCATAGCCCCAGGATTCCAGTGATGAAGCACGGGGATGGTCTTAGGACCTCACCTGGGGATAATCCAGCCCCAGAGAGGCCAGGGTAATGCTGGCTCAGAGCAGTCTTTACAAGCCCAAGTTAGATGTACTTTAGTGCACTAGTCCAAAGTACGGGATACAATCCTCTATATGGTTACTTCCCAGTCTCTTTCTGCTTTTTTAACCTTGTATCAGGTAAAGGTGGAACTATAAAACGTCCATTAAAAAGAGTCACATGCATATACCACCATTCACGCACTATTTAATCTGGGATAAGTTTTAGCATCATTTTTGACCAGGCCCTACCGAACGAATGCTGCGCATTGGCAGCTACACAATCTGCATAGATTATTTATCGTGCCCTTATTTATTTCAGCACATCCTGGTGACCTGGAGACTTGATTACTGTCATTCCCTGCATGCTGGTTTATCAGTGAGGCTGATCCGCAGCTGGTTCAGAATGGAGCTGCATGATTGCTTATGGGATTGAGCTATCGTGATCATATTCAGAGGCTTTGTGTTCTTTACATATCCATCTGCTTTGGGTTGTTGTTTTTTTTTTTTACACTGGGTTCTTCACTTTTACATATTCACCCTCTTTGTGCTCTTTACACTGGTTGCCTACGAAGTGGCAGATTCACTTTCAATTAGCTTTCATCGTTTATAAAGCTGTAAATCGGACTGGCCCTGAGATCTTTGAGATCTCTTCCAAGAGTCTCCCACCTGACAGGTGTTTGTGCTCACATGCCACCCCTGTTGTGCTAGAAGCCAGTAGGCGATGGAGCTTTGCCCTGACAGTGTGGAACTCACTACTCTTTTAAATCTGGCTCATTGTTTTATTCTTATCATTTTGTCAAACCCCCTTGTTTGTAATTGTCTCAAGCCTGGGGTTCTTTTTATGCCATGAGAAATTGTTTTTGCTATTGTTGTTCAGCACCCTGAGCTCTTGGGGGATGTGTGGGGGAGGTGCTTTACCAATAAAATTACTACTATGTGAAAAGTAACACTAACATTTTTATTAGATATGGGTGTTAAACCCGAGGGCGGCTTTAAACACAGGCAAGATGGAATAAATCCAGATTGAGCTGTCCCCAATCAACAATCTGACAATACATCATTTAAAGAAAAAAAAAGTTTTAAACTGTTAGCTCTACTTATTATATGCTTGACTAATTCCTTGAACAGAAGAAAGCCATGCATGACTATATAGGAGATATAGAAAGCAGATGATATACTGACTTTCCCTTGGTGGAATCTGATTGCTAGTTTCTATAAAAATGAAAACTTATTTGACTGATAAAGGCAAAGATGAAAAGCCAGTTAACCTCCTACTTTATTAGAAAATGAAAAGATGTATGCAACGAGAAAGGGCCTGAACTGGGCTTTGGATGGAATTATAAGCTAATGCCTCCATTCCCTACAAAGTGAATCAGAAAGGTGGGCGTGATTATACATTTCCTTGTTTTAAGTTCAGTGCAGGTGTTGAGGTTGGCAGAAGCTGATTGGGAATACATGGACTGAGATTGATTTTCATCTCTCCACTGGGAGATGTTCACACAAGGTGTACTACTTTGGGGTGTTGTACTCTGTCATTGTCCTTAATTATTTCTGACTCCCTCTGCCCCATTAACCTGTGATCTTCATGTAGGGACTACATCTAAAAAGCCAGTCTTCTTTATCTTTTAGAACAAAGTGTGGACTGAATGCATTCAAAATCTCCTCAGCAGTATTACTGCAAAGGGATTTATTTTTTAAAAATGTCAACAACAAATAATGCTGTTGTACTAGAACACATCCATTCATGAGATGATCTGAAAGCCCTTTAGATCCAATGCTACCCCAGGGGAACTGAAGCACAGGGAGGTCAAGTGATTTGACCTATATCATATAAGTCACCAATAGAATATAGGTCTTCACTGCAGAGTTAACTCATGCCCTTACTATGGTGTTGTCCCCCTCCCATCTACACACAAAACCCCCTCACCTGAGTTTGGTAGTGCCTTAAACCCTGGCCCAGATGGAGGTCTAGACAAACTCTTGAATGCTACTTTCACTTGGGCTGGTAACCCATCCAGTTTGCAGTGAGGATGCAAGCTAAATCACTTGAGTGCAGATAGTCTTCCAATGCCTTCCAACAAAACCCCCTTGTGATCACAAGAGCAAACAAGTTCTCCTACAATTCACTGGGAAAGAAACAGAGAGCAACTCAGCTTACCGAAGCACAAAGAACCATAGGATATACCCCCAGAAGTCCTAGAAACAGACAGGTGAGTGCAGCACCAGTGAGGACACAGTTACTTGGGTAGGGCTATCCAGTGTGGCTGATCTCACTGGAGCTAAGCTAACTCAGGTGCCAATAACCCAACTTTACTGCTCTGTGAAGAAACAAGGGTGGGAAATAGGATCCCAGAGTCAAATGGTGTAAACTTATGTAGCTTCCAATGACTTCTATGGAGCTACACTATGGATACCAACTGAGAATTTAGGCCCCAGCCATCCAGCTGTAATCATAGACAGCACTTTTTTGTTGGCCCCTTGATTCATGTTCGATCTACTGTCAACTGAGACACTAATCCTTGAAATGGACCATACTTTTTCTACAGAGTTTGATAAGTTAATTATTTGAGGTAGACAAGTTGTTATTCTAAATCCATTCTTTTGTGATAACAGTACAATTACCAAGTTATTTACACTTACTCTTATTTATCTGGTATCGTGCAAAAAAGTCACACTCTACATATGTATTGCCCGTCTGCATATGTCAAATTATCAACTGCCAATTTACATTGGTAGTACTCCTTTCATCAATGGTAATGAATCATTACTGCTAGCATATGGGCACACATCATGTGTGTGATTATACTTTTGCCCTCTGATAAATATCTGAAGATTTATTTACTAAAATTTTCAATAAAGAGATTCATCATCAAAAATGATGTATGCCTACCATTATTTGTTTGTACATACAATCTGCATCCTGGACATGGAAGGTTCAGATGGCCGAGGGGATTATATTTTTAAAAATTATTATTTTTTATTATTAATTCAACCAGTTGAAGCTGCTGGAAGCAGAGCTCCTGTCATAAGTGCTAATGCAAAAAGCGTTAGGAAAAATTCCCACAGTGAAGGTGTGCAAAAATGTTCACACATAAAATGATGACATTTCACTTTTCGTCAGTTTCATGGGTAGCTTAAAAGTCCCATTTAGGCTCAGGTCAGCTAGATAAACATGAGAGGGGAAAAAGGCAGCCTTCTATTTTTGCTCATTTGATCTCCATTTAAATTCTATCTAATGACCAGGTTCTGCTACCTTCACTCACTCTGAGTAGCACCTGATTCCACAAGTAGTTCCAGTGAAGTGACTAGGGCTGCTTGTAGAGTAAGAGGCCATTCAATGAGAGTAAGGGTATCAATCTGGCTATGTGTGATCAGCAAACCCACTACTACAAGAATGAAGGAAGGAGCCCAGTCAAAGAAGGGAATTGGGGGGGTGGGGAAGTGAGGGGAAGATTCCACACACAGTTACCCCAGAATAAATCTAGAGCAACTAAACTAAGACCTAGAATTAAGCCCAAACCTTTTAAAGTGTAGCAACGTTATCCTAATTTATTTGTCTAGCTCCTCAGCTTTATTTTGGTAGAAGTTCTAAAGGGTGAGCAATAAAACCATAGACCATGCAAGTGGACAGAAGAATTAGAAAGCTAAAAAAGTGAATAAAATTAAAATGAGAAATATTAATGACCCTTGGTCTCTAACTTCCTACTCAACCTGTATAAAAGGAACAGGAAGAATTGATACTAGTCACCCTTTTGTACCCTGCTGTCATTAATGGGTGTTATATGTATTCTACAATGGGTAAAAAGGGTAACTTTAAGGCACTCATGTAATTCATCCAGGGAAAAGGAAAGGATGCATTTCAGGAAGTCATACTTCAGAAAAGCTAAAGGATAATCACATACGCAACTAGGAGTAGTAGAATTATCGCGAGCTTTGCAATAGCTAAGTACGGTGTTTGGCACAGTAGGGCTTGGACTACACAGTTTTTGTCCTGGCATAAATATGGAGTATGATTTTTTAACCAATATAGTTAATATCAGAATAACCTTCTAGTGTGGATGCAGTTGTACTGGTACAAGTGGGCTTAGGCCATGTCTACACTACAAACTTTGGTTGACAAGTTACATCCATATAAGGCCGCTACATTTAGTATATTGCTTGTGTGCATACATAGTTGGCTCCTTGGGTCGGCACAGTGTATGCACACCAGGAATGCTTGTGTCAATGTACAGTGTGGTGCTAATGCACAGTGGGACAGAAATGAGTCACACAGGGTGACTGAGAAGAAAGAGTCATCTTCCCAACATGCAACTGTCTCCATCCCATGATGTCATCTACATCCCACAATTTTCCCTTCTTTTTAAAAAAAAATCCCACAAATCCACCTGCCCCTCCTTGCTTGTAACCCTGTCTGTCAAAAAGATAGAGCCTGCACAGCTCTGTGCTGTTGTTATAAGTGTTGCAAACACAGAACGAACAATCCTCCAGTATTTGCAGAGTTGTAAGAGGAACCCAATCAGTGGGGAACACAATGATTTCTTGGAGGACATATTGGTGTGGGACATAGTGAAAACCAATTCAAGGTATTCAACGAACAACTGCAGATAGTGGAGTGCTGCTTCCGGGCCCAAGATAAAAAACAATGACTGATGGGATTGCATTGTAACACAGGCTTGGTATGAGCAGTGGCTGAAGAACTTTTGGATGTGCAAGGCCACATTTCTGGATCTGTGTACCAAGCTCACCCCAGTCCTTCAGTGCATGGACACCAAAATGAGAGCTGCTCCGACAATGTAGAAACTGGCAATGCTGTCAGTGGGAAATCATTTTGAAGTTGTAAAATCCACTGTGGTGGCTGCTGACATTTAAATGTGCAGGTCCATTAATTGTCTCCTGCTATGCAGGACTGTATCTAAGCAATGGATGGATTTGCAGTAATGAGGTTCCCGAACTGTGGTGGAACAATAGATGTCTCACATATCGCTATTTTAGCACCAGACCACTTTGGCACAGAGTATCTCAACAGAAAGGGCTACTTTTCTATGGTTCTGCAAGCATTGTCTGGTCAAGGAAGATACATGGTGCTCACATCTTTAAGAACACAGGACTGTTCAGAAAGCTGGGACTTACCATAGGCAATATTGATATACTAACAGTGATCCTGGGGGACCCTTGGATCATGAAACTGTACACCAGCCACTTCAGAAGCACAAAGGAAAGATTCAACTACCGGCTCAGCAGATGTAGAATGATAGCTGAATGTGCTTTTGGTAGATTGAAGGGATACTGGCATTGTTTACTCACAAGATTGGATCTCAATGGAAAAAACAAACAAACATCACAATGGTTATAGCTGCCTGCTGTGTCCTGCATAATATCTGTGAAGTTAAGGGGAAAAGCTGCCGCCAGGGCGGAGGGCAAAACGTAGAGTGGCTGTCTGCTGAGTTTGAAAAGTCAGATGCATAGGCTATTAGAGGAGCTTAACTCAGAGCTACCTAGCTCAGGGAGACTTTGAAAGAGGACTTTAACAGTGAGCCACAGTAATGCATTGTGGTGTTCTCTGCACTACCTGGCCCTGCTGTGTTGGGTCTGTTAGGAATTTTGTGGTGCTTTGGTGTAAAACTATTAATATGACACTGTCCAAGTGTGTAATTTTGTGGTGCCTGCTGTACATTTATGATTATTACATTGTGTGTCACTGATCCTAGGAGTTGTGTCACACTGTACAGTAACAAGTCAGTCAGTGCTTTCAGAACTTAATAAATTAAGAACTTAAAGTGAAAGAACAATCACATCCATTTTACCTACACATACAGCAACTGTGGCTTTCACAGGTCAGTGTATGGTATGTGAAGCTGTGTTTGTCCTTAGTGTTCCCTGGGGTGGAGTGGTAGGGGTAGGAATGCAGCCCCTGATGCCACTTGGAATGTTGAAGGAAGGTGCAGGGCGCTGATGTAATGGAGTTCTCCATAGACTGAAAAGGGGATTGAGCCCAGGCCTGTTGAGCTTGTATGTCCACAAGAGTCTACAGTATCTTTGTTTTCTGCTGGAGAAGCCCCATTATGTCCTGGTGCATCTCCCTCTTCTTTTCCTGCTGGGACTAATGGGCCTTTCTCCTGTCTTCTCTTTCCTTCTCCAGGCTGTCTACAGTGTCCACCCTCCAGATTGTTCACGATCTGATGCAGCACTGGCTTGCAGGATCGCATGGAACATAGCTCAGACACATTACTTAGGTGTGGAGGGGGAACCCCTTAAGGCTGCTACTGTCAGCACCTGCAGATAAAACACAGACTTACCCCTGTCAGTACAGTCACAACCGCAAGTGGGAGTTAAGATTCAGAACTCCTGTCACTTACTCCCCTAAAGTTTTAAGCAAGACATGCTTAGTGACACTTCTGCTTTGGAGTGCTTGTGCATGGCACCTCTCCCAGTGCCAGCCATGGTCGGGGGACGGGGGGAGGAAAATGACGAGGGAATTGCTTGGTTGCATGACACTATGAGTGTAGGGCAATGCCACTCAATACCGGCACGATTTTCCACCGGCGGTGGCTATGTTAGCTGGTATCTCACTCCTGAGGTTAACCAGGGCACCGCTGCTGCTGGCATCCTGAAGCTGCCCAGGCCCATATGTTGCTAGCCTGTGTACTGCAGTGGTGCCTGCTGAAGTTTTTGTCAACTGGCGTGGAGCAATGTCGTACTGTGGAGGGAAAAATAAGGCTGTGATCCCTAGATGCCAGGAGGATTCAAGGGACATCACTCTGTACATGAACAAACTGCTCTGCATGGCCCTCCCCCCACTTAACTGTACCTCTTTGTTGTACTTCCTGCTCTTCTAGTAAGAGTAAATAAATGAAAAGTCAATAGCTGTGTCCTGTTAAGCTGGGGACATCATCAATACATCATGGTAATGGGAATGCATTTACATACCCACCCAAGGTTTCTTCCCCTGCATTGGGCTCACCCGTGCTTGGTTGCCAGGACTGACTGGACTGCGGTGGAGTCTCATACAGGCCCTGGTTTGTGGCACAGCTGGACCCCCTCACATGTCTCCCATCCTCCTCATCCACTTTCTCCTCCTTCTCCTCCCCCCTTCAAACCAGGGGCTTGTGACTTGATCTGAGATATATCCACGGTCTCCAGGAAGCATGGCATGCAGCTCTTTGGTGCGGCTTGACACCAGATGGACTGTTCGCCTCCTGGGCCTTCTGATACGCCTGATGCATGCAGTTCCTTCATCTTCACTGCTGCTGGTCCCTGTCATGCCCCTTCTCCTGCAGCCCCCCCCCATCCAATCTGCTTGTAGATGGCTATGTTTCTACATCTGGTCCACGACTGTGCCTACAGAGCCTCTTATCCCCACAGGCCCGGGGGATCCAATATCTCCTGTCTACTCTAAGTCAGAGCATGTCTGGAGTGTGTAGCTGGCATGCCCAGCTGGGCACAAAAATGACAAATCGGTAGGTGTGCTCAGTAAGTTGGACAATTCAGGAAATGGCATTTTTTAAATGTGCAGGGCTTTAAAAGGGAGTGGTGCCTTCCAGTCTCCCTGAAACCTGAACAGCTTTGTTCACAAGTGTGACCAGAGTGGTCCATGTCAGTCCTCCAGCAACTGTCCTGCGATGCCTGTTAGGGTCTGTGTCTACACTCTCACTTCATCAACCTCAATACATCAATCATGGCTCAACGCTCTGACGGTCAGAAACCTTAGTCTAATTTCAAGCCTAAACATAATGGTCTCTTCTGACCTTAAAGTCTATGAGTAACGCTGCTGCTTGGGGGGGTTGTGTTACTATGTCAGTGTAACAGGGCATTTACATCAGTGGGAGACAAATTTAAGTGTAGACACATGCACAGCCAGGTCGATGCAAAGTGACTTATGTCAGTCTAACTACACCAGGCCTTAGTCCCCTTCTCCTGCAGGACTAAGCTATACTAGTACAAGGCACCTTGATACTGGTATAGTTGCATCCACTCTAGAGGGATTGTTGCACTTCAACTAAATCAATTATAGCAGCAACCTCTACCAGGTAGTCATTGCTTTACCAGACCCGATACTGTAGCCAAAATTGTCAAAAACCCAAAAACATACAGCTGCCAGTTAGGCCCCTAAAAATAAAGCTAGATTTTCAAAAATATTAGCTCCCATTTACGAGCCTAAATGAAATGCTCAGCACCTAACACTTCCTACTGAGAACAGTGGGAGCTGCTGACTGCTGAACACTTTTGAAGATCTGGCCATTTTCCTAAACAAGACCTGAGTTTGAAAATCTGGTTCTTGGACTATAGACCATAGGACTGGGCTCACAAGCTTACAGATTTCCTATGAAATGCAAAAAACTATAATGCCTATGTTTGGGGAAAGAGCAATGCTAGTGATTTCTTTTTTTAAAAAAATTCTCACTATGTCAACTCTCAGTCCTTATAAATGGCTAATGAATTATTTTCTGAATTAAATGACTTTAGAATGAATGAACAACCAACAACTAACTATAGTTTTGTGAACTAGATAATAGGATTTGGGGAGGAAAAGGGATTCCTTTCAGACTTGTCTACACATCAAACTTAATTTGAATTGAGGTAGGGTATGAATTTAAAGCACAATGGCTATTCCTGAATAACTCCATGGGTGGACACAATAAGAGTGTCTTGTTCATGTTTAACTTAATCCATGCAATATTATACACACCTCCATGTACATATATATGCAATAACTCCATGCGTAGACAAGCCCTTAGCAAGAAAACATTGCTAATCTGTAGTCTGACTGATGAATCGGTGTATTGCAGGGGTCGGCCATGTTTGGCATGCGGCTCGCCAGGGTAAGCACCCTAGCAGGCCGGGCAAGTTTATTTACCTTCTGACACGACAGGTTCAGCCGATCGCGGCCCCCACTGGCCACGGTTCACCGTCCAGGGCCAATGGGGGCGGTGGGAAGCCGTGGCTAGCACATCCCTCGCCCGTGCCACTTCTCGCCTCCCCCATTGGCCCGGGACGGGATGACGGTCATTATCATCATCCATGGTTGTCATCCTGGCATGTCCTCATGCATTCTCCCCAGCACACAGGCTGGCCAACACCTTTTATCCTGTATTACACTTATTCCTACTAAGACTCACATATACGCATAGGGGTGTTAGCCCCTTTTTCCTTAATTGCACTTGCACGCCCCATGAATTTTAGGGTGCCCCATTTCTCATAGGCTGCCCTAGTTTCCCATATTCTCAGTAACATCTATGTTAATGAGTTACCATAGCAACTTGAGGTTATTACAGAATCCCCCAGAATATTACTATCTGGCATTTTGTGGTATGAACTGGTACATTGCAGCATATTTTCCAGTCTATTGTTGCACAGTTTCCCCATCAGCACTTAACATATATTTTACTGTAATTTTATACTTTATTGGTACAGGATTATCTCTTGGTCAACTAATCATGCCAACCTTGTTCAGGCCAGAGGCCTTCTATGGCCAAACTACATATCGTACACACCTAAAACCTGTAGACCTTGCATTACAGCCTTATTTTACTTATATATCTATCTAATACATACTCATCAGTGATATCTAATTATTAGCCCTATTTCCTTGTGGTGTAATCCTACTTACAATTTACCACAAACCTACAACTCAAATCTAATCTATTGCCCATGCATTAATTATAATTAATTAGTTAAAAATTGCAGCAAATGTAAAAGGTCTTTGAATGCATCGATTTTATGTTATGACTAACTTCTCATATCAACTGAGCTAGATTCCCAATGATTCTTCCACTGTGTAGACAAAATATTAACACCTTGCTTCCATGAATCATCTTAATTCATTGCACAGACAAAGCTGAGTTCTTGACTCTGTTATAACTGATGACTCAGAAGTACAAAACACTTGACAATTCTGAAAACAAAGTTCCAGAAATTTGAGCAAACTACTAAAAAAAAAAGCTGACAGTAAAAGCAGACATTCCACCTGTACACATTCAGACAGCAAAGTCATTTTTGACATGTAAATATATAAAAAAAAAAATGAAGACCTGGCCTATAATTATGATTAAATAGGTTTGTTTTGTTCTTACAAGTAATTCTGTACATTGTGGTTAAAGCACTGATACACCATTTCAACTAGTTCACCATTGCCTAAATATTATGGCATTGTTGATTCCAACATTATTAAGCTAGTTGAAACCAGAAGCGTTTCATTATCTTATAGATTCTTGTGATAATGCTATGAAAATCAGAAAGGGAAGCACTGAAACAGGCTGTCTTTTTATTAAAGCCTGAATTTCTATTCTGGTCACATCTACTGAATTCCTCTGACAAATTATCTGGTCATCTAATGAACCACTGATGTGGTTTTTGGTTTTGGTTTTTGCTACCCAGTTGGACTCTCTATGGTTCCTATTCATATTGATATATAAGATGTGTCCATTGCTGCTTTCAAATATGTATCTGGGAGAGCAGTGAATTTGAGCAGAATGATTTTTTATTCAAATGAGACATGGATGAATGGCAAGAAAAAATAAAATTAGCTGAAGAGTAATTGAGATAATTGAACGAATTTGGCTACCAACCAGAGAATTTATTAACTATTATACTGAACATTGGCCTTTATAGATCTGAAATTTTAGAGGTACAGTACCAAACAAACACAAAATTATCTATTTATATGGAATACTTCAATGTTGCTGATTGGAAAATACTGCTCCTGAAAGGCATTTTGCCCTAGATTTATTGCAAAGGATGGTGGTCATAACAGAATACCCACTGAACCCATGCCTCTATTTGACAGTCTTATTGTTGATTATACTAATTTTCTACTCCAGCCAGCAGCTAATTTTTATGGGATCCACCCCCTTAGATGTTCTCTGACACAATCTGATCCTCAAAAACAACAAGGAGTCTGGTGGCACCTTAAAGACTAACAGATTTATTTGGGCATAAGCTTTTGTGGGTAAAAACTTCACTTCTTCAGATGCAGATCCTCAGTTACTAAAGTTGCTAAATATGCATGCTAATCCAAGGTGAACTTTGCCTTTTTCAATAACGGTGCCAAGATGAGGTACTAGTATTCAAAAGTACAAGACCTTTAACTAAAAAAAGAAAAAGCGAATTAAGAAATCAGTTAATGAGTGGAAAAGGCGTTCTATTTATTTACTTATACCTTAAGATACAAATTACTAACCATTAGCATACAGAAGATGTTCTGTTGTTATGCCCTTCCTCAAAGACAATGCTTTCTTTTTAAAAATTCATGTGGGCTATCGGTATTTAACAACTCAAATTTTGAGATCAAATTGGTTGCATTGGCATAAGGAAGGACAGAACTCTTGTAGGGACCAAATGCTGATTTATTAATTTTATGCACTCAATATTTTTAGTGGAATCCCTCCATTCAACATTTACCATGTATGCAGTTGATGAAGAATTTGTTCCAATCATGTAAACATAATTATTCCCTTCCTTTTCTGCTTCATCCTCCAAGGGGTAATTCAATCAGAAGTATAGTGCTGCCTTTTCCCCCATAGATTATTTTTCATAAAATCAGAGGCATTTACTGTCTTTCATAGAGCAGGTCTATTAGTCAGTGATAATTCTACTAACAGCACTAACTGGCATTCTTTAATTAGCAAATGTTACCAAACCTAGCAACACTCAGACAAGTTCTCATTTTCAAGCATAATAAAGGGTTACATTTTAGACCAATTTTACCATTATAGATTTAGACTGAATCTGCCTTGATAGTGCTGTCCCATTCTGGGCTGACGACAAAAGCTAAGCTATCCATATGTTTAATTGCTCTCATAAATGGTGCACTAACAGTTTGTGGTAGTGATGGTGTTTCAGTTGCTGTTTATGGAATCATTCCCTTATTCCTCTTTTGTAAACGGAAATATTTTTTCCTAGTATTTGCACATATTCTGATTGAGAATAGTATTTTTCATGAAATGTACTTGGCCTGCAAACAGTAGCAGAAGGGAAATGGAAGGCAAAGTAGGAGTAATGGAATGAAATAAAGAAAAGGTAACTTTATGCAACATATTGGAGAAAAACATCCAAACTGCGGGCTCAGTTGTGGCTTTGCCAAAGTTCCATGTAAGGAAGTGTTTGCCACAAGTGTTCCATGCACTATGACATGCCAAGAGCAGTCCAGGAAGCAGGATGTGCCCTAGAATCACAGTTTGACTCTTGGTATCCCTCTGCTCCAGGGAGAGACATCCTATGCAATCCCTACACCTGACACAACATACATATACCAATGTGCCAGCACAGCTGCTCTACTCAGAGTGCTGTGGGGACAGTTTGAAGACTGTACCCAATCCCCAACTCCACCTCACAGGAGCACCTTACTCTCCTGGGTGAGCATGGAGGATGGGCCACCAACTGAAAACTAAATGGAACCTAGCTCTTGAGAAGATACCATAGAAAGCAATCTCACAATGGTAAGGGGAGGATCAAGTGACCTGATATAAAATCAGAGAGATTAGACCCGAGTAGAGGGAAAGAAGTAGATGACATAATGAACTTTGTTTACACCACCGTTCTTCTAGGGGTTAATATAGCCAAATATTGGACGGTCAAATGTGGAACTATATGACACCAATGTTTTTATATTATATATTTAGTACCTTTCCCAGAACTCAGTTTAATGTTAATCTCTCCTGATTTATAGCCTACTCTTGAACACTCCTCCCCATATCAATGCATGAACTCATCCTTAATATCCCTCACACACACACACACACACACACACACACACACACACAGAGTTTTTGGAATAAGAGGTATCTGGAACCTGTTTTACACTATTCTGACCCTTCAAAGTTTTCT
Organism: Trachemys scripta elegans; assembly: GCF_013100865.1. Classification (NCBI taxonomy): domain Eukaryota; kingdom Metazoa; phylum Chordata; order Testudines; family Emydidae; genus Trachemys; species Trachemys scripta. Next base: position 18,140,234 of record NC_048310.1, read on the forward strand.
GCTGAAGTACTCTGAAGACGACAAATGTGGTCATGAAATTACTATAAAGTGGGTGCACAACTGTTTGAAAACAAACAAAAACAAACAAACAAACAAATACTCAAAGAATAGTGATTAATAGTTCATTGACAAACTGGGAGGATATATATAATAGGAATCCCCAGGAGGTGTTGTCCTGGATCTGGTATTAAATATTTTCATTACCACTTGGTTAATGGAGTGGAGGGTACACTAATAAGATGTGGGACGGCATGACGCTGGGTGCAGTTGCAAGTACTTTGGAAGAAAAGATTGGCATTAAAAAGAACCTTGGTAAATAGGAAATTTGGTCTGAAATCAACATGATGAAATTCAAGCAAGATAAGTGTAAAATACTACAATCAGGAAGGAAAAAAAATCAAACTGGCTAAGTAGTGGTACTACTGAAAAGTATCTGGAGGTTACAGAGGAGCACAGTTTGAACATGAGCCTACAAGGGTGTCCTACGTAATACATTACTGGAGGTAATTAATCCACTCTACTTGGCCCAGGTGAGGCCTCCGTTGAAGTACTTGTCCAATTTTGGGTGCCACACTTTAAGGAAGATGTGGACAAATTGGGGAGAATTCAGAGGAGAGCAACAATGATACAAGGTTTAGAAAACCTGATTTATGAGGGGAAAAAACAACTGGGTGTGTTTAGTCTTGAGAAAATAAGACTGAAGGGAGACCGCATACTAGTCTTCAGACCAAATATGTTAAGGGTTATTATGGAAAATGACAGTGATCAACTGTTGCCCAGGTCCACTGAGAGTGGGAAAAATACTAATGGGCTTAATTTTCAGCAAGGGAGATTTAGGTTAAATATTAGGAAAACCTTTATAACTAACGTTTCTGACAGGTGCTGGCAGCAAAAAGGGACGGGTTCAATTTTCTAGGGGTCTTTCTAAAGACACTGTCTCAAGTTCCCACCCAGAAACCTGGGAAACCCTATATACTGTCCTGGGCACCCTTGATGGGCAATACTTCCCCGCTTGCAAGCACTGAATCCAGGGGTTAAACAAAGAGAATGTTATTGGGGAGGCAGAAGGGGGGGGGGGGGAAAAAGAGAATGAATTTTGAAGAAAAAAAAAAACAATGATCAATTAACAAATTTGATACAAGACTCCCACCCCACACGGGGACTTAACAATAGTCCCAGCCTCAGTACTCCTGGAAATTGAGAGTGGCTGGTGCATTCTAGTCACTTCCCTCGTCCCTACTCACAATTAGCTGTCCTGCATTGGAGAAGGCCAAGGATGCTGACTGGCCAGTGCTGACTAGGATGCTGTGGGCACTCTATCACTTGGGCCAGCCAGGGTAATTTCAGATTTAATTGCTGGGTAGGGTGGCCTACAGCAGAGTCCCTTAGGTAAGCTGCTGCTCTCTGTGGCTTCAGCCTAGGCTGCCTAGCTCTGCATCAGCCACTGCCACTCTGCGCCATCTGTCACTGCTCCTCTATGCTGTCCATCGCCTCAAAGATGCCACCATTCTGCACTATTTGCTGCTTTGCAGTAGTCTCAGCTCTTTAGAGCAGTAGTTCCTAAATTTGTTCTACCACTTGTGCAGGGAAAGCCCCTGGCGGGGCCGGGCTGGTTGTTTACCTGCCGCGTCCGCAGGTTCGGCCGATCTCGGCTCCCACTGGCTGCGGTTCACTGCTCCAGGCCAATGGGAGCTGCTGGAAGCGGCGGCCAGTACGTCCCTCAGCCAGCGCCGCTTCCAGTGGCTCCCATTGGCCTGGAGCAGCGAACTGCGGTCACTGGGAGCTGCGATCAGCCGAACCTGCAGACACAGCAGGAAAACAAACCGGCCCGGACCGCCAGGGGCTTTCCCTGCACAAGCGGCAGAACAAGTTTGGGAACCACTGCTTTAGAGTGAACTCAGTGGTAGCAAAGACCCTTAACTGAGACTTCACCTCCAGAGAGGCCCTAGAAGATATGCACCTCTTTCCCTTCTTAGCTCTGTCAGGCTCCTTTACCCAACTGTGCTGACAGCAGTCTCTGTCAGGGCGACCCCGGGTATATTCGATACCAGTGTCTTGCCTTTGCATTTCCCAACAATGGTCAACACCATTTTATTGCCCCCAAACTCAAAAATTCAACTGTCTTTTAACAAAAGTGCTCCAAATTGTCAATTGCCTGAGCCATTCCATCAATTCCCTTTGCACTCCAACAGATGCTGGCAGAGTTCCCTCCGCACTGAAGCCCCTTCCATCTGTGGTTCTCAAGCAGCTCTGGCCAATCTTCTCATTTCACCAACAGGGGACAATAGAAGATTTCAGGCCACAGTGCTTACGTCACTCTAAGGATAGGTAAGTATAGGAATAGGTTACCAAGGGAGGTAACCCTCATCCTTGGAGATTTTTAAGAAAAGATTAGACAGACACCCATCAGGGATGGTATACTTGTTGCCACCTCCTTATGGGGAGAGGGACTGGGTGCCCTCCTGAGGTCCCTTCCAGCCATACATTTCTGTGATTCTAGGACATTCCTGGTTTAACAGAAATTCTGAACTGGGCACAATGATGATGATTCTTCTTTCAGACAATTATTTTATTTTTGCTCATTGTAAAATGGCATAGCGAGCAAGGATTACAGCTATCAGCCTATAATTATATTTATTTCAGGTGATGAATCCAAGCCAGTGTTAATGTTAATTATGAATGGTCCGAAAGTAATATCTATGATATTTTATGTCTGATGACGCATTTGATTCAGTATTACATCTCACAGGAAGCAAGCCAATTAGTGGTGATTGGCCAAGGTTATCTTACATATATAAACAAAATGATATTAACAAAGTTTCATTTTTCCATTATATAGCAGCACAACTGATGGGAGGCCATTTGATATTTACCCTTCTCAAAATAGTCCACCCTGTCAATACAACTGAACTGTCAAATGGATATCATGGTAAATACCTTGTGGCATACCTGAGGTCTAAGTGTTTTAATTATTTATAAACTGGTCAGTGGGGTTTTAAAGCACTCAGACATGAATTAAACTATGTCTGAGACAGAGCTTGAAGTCAATTTTTAATTGATTCTGTCTAGCATGTGCTGCTTAAGTAAAAAATTTATAGTGTCTTCTTTTTTTCCCTTATCCAGAATGCAGCAATTTAACAAATTAGCTAATATATAGCCAATACACAAACGCTATATTATATTACCCAAAATATTTATACTATTCCCATCATCAATTTTTCACACTTACCACATTACTAAAGTAACCTACATGTAAAAATTAGCTTACTAAAAAGAGCTACCATATATGCACCAACCAGTTTAACTCCTTATCAGCATTTCACTTAAGTATATTTTTCCATTTCTCAGATTTAATGCATACCTGCTAATGAGGATTAGGTTGGTGTGAATCAAACAGATTGTTATATGTAAAGAAAAATCTGTCTATATTCTGAAAGATTGGAGTCTTTTATTGATTTGACTGTTTTTCACATGTGTAATATCAATTCCCTCTAATTATTTTACTTTACTCATGCAAACCAGTAAGACAAAGTTAGTTTATGGTATGACACATTTGTGGTTCATTTATCAATACTAATAAAACATCATATGTATTAAGATCATTTTTATTTCATTAGATATGATTGTAGTCCATATGCATATTACTCTATTGATACAACTGATATAGCTGCTGTAGATGGTAGAATCGTACTTTACACGTAAGAAATATATTTTTCCACAAAAGAAGAAATACACATTTCCGTAACTAACCATTATAAAACCAATAGGACAAGCTATATTAAACATACCTGTGAATTCAACAGAACTAGGAAAGGTACTGTGCCTAATGGCTAAATTCCAGTCTATTTGCCAAAATACAGTACTGTCCAACCTAATATAGGGCCCATAATGTTCAAAACCAAACCCAAAGCTTTTAGAGTAGTCACCTTGATTGCCAACTCTTGTGGCAGGAATCCCAAGATTGTTATCAGCACATACATTCATAGGACTTCAGAAGATGCACATGAAGAAATCCTATAACATATCTGTCATGTCGATAAAAATGACAACACTTCATATAATGTTTTCTTAAGGAAAGTTGGACAAATTGAACATGACTGTTCTGCCACATCATAATCTGAATAAATAGGCTTGATGCGCTTCACTTTTGAAAGTTTGGGCACATACAGCTTCCATTTCACTTGCATGTCACAAATCTTACAGAAGACAAACCCATACTGCTACTCCACAATGTACTGTCATTCAAAATACCAAACAGAAGGGATTTGTTTCTTGTCATATTGGACTCAAAATGAATTCCAAGGTTTTTTTGGACTACAAATAACTGTCAAATAAGTAACACTTTTAAAGAATATCGGACATTTGTTCTATATGCAATTTATGATTTATTGAATTAAATTCAACTCTGTGGCCCTGATCCTGCAACAAGATATGTTCACATGGATCCCTGCACAGATCTTATTACCAGATAATGGCCCATATTGCGATGATCTATTCTAACTAGCTATCCTTTACGAATGATGTATATATAAAAGCAAAGCATAGGATATGTATTAAGACTGATTCAACCAGTACAGATAGAACAACTGACTTGAAATTCCTCCAACTGTTAGAGTTTTTTTAAAATATATGGATTACCATTTCCTCTCCTTCCCCCTCCCTTTTTATTATTTCATGTGAACTCACTTTTCCTATTTCCGTCCTGAGCGAAGAAGAAAAAAACAAAAAACAAACAAAAACTGTCAATTTTTTTAAATTTAATTTTGCATTGTCATGGAGGTTCAAATAGTTCCGCTAAGGTTCAGACAACCATTGTGACTCTGGAAATAAGTCTAAATAACACTAGTAATAAGTCAGCAAATGTAAAAGCTAAAGAGTAATTGCTAGGTCACTGGACCATTTTTTGATAAATTCTTAATAGATACCTGCCCATACTAAGAAATACTATAGTAGCCTATTTTAAGGATCTGAAACGTTACAGGTCACAATAAATTGATAGCGATATTCGACCATTACAGTAGAGTAGTGTATTTTTTAAAGTTTGACTTTCCTTATTGAGATTACAATCAGGTCATGTTACTAGATCGCACATATGCAACTTGCCTCAATGAGTGGGGGAACTTGATGAAGCCAGTAGTGACCGGAAACAGTCCCAGCAGCAAGGGAGGGAGACACTCGTTAAAGGGACAGTAGTTAGCTCCTTCCCCCAGGAGTCTCTGGCTTCCAGGGGCCAGCTGAGGGAGGAGAGTGCTGATTGGCAAGCATTCCCCAGCTCCCAGCATTTAACTCATGTGGAGTCTCTTATGGCTCCATTCCAGAAGCACAGCCCTACCCACCCCAAACCAGGAATGGGAATCCAGCATGACAGATGCTTCAGGTCTAGCTGTTCGCATGTCAGGAAGGAACAACTTCTCCCATTAGCCAATTGGCAGAAGACCAGGGAGTTTTTTGACTTCAAGGACAAACCACCTTCAAGCCACAGTGGGTTAAGTAGGAATGCATTTAGTACCTGACTGAGGTACTTGAGTTGAGCTGTTTATTCATTGCAGGTTGCGGCTGGTTTCCAGTGTGTTTAAGAGAATAAAATGAATGGGACCCAGAGGTAAAAGACCTGGGATTTTGGTGATGAGCCTTGGGGTCATGGGATAGGATGAGACCTTGTGGCCCTCATAGGCTGAGGTTCCCACCCTTCTGCACCCTCTGTCCCCCTCACGGGAGGAAGATGCTAAAACTCAGAGCTGAGACCTGGGCATAGGCTGAAGAGAGCCTACCCCAAGTTAGGGGATACATGACAAGGAGCCCTATAACCCCAGTACTGGAACCAGTTAAATGCCTGGTATAGGAGTATGGGAGATGGGCAGGTAGCACCCCTCACAAGTCTTTAATAAGAGTTGTGGCCACCACTTAATTTCATGCATGTGTCTGTCCTCATTTTGCTGTCCTGTCCACATCAGTGTGTATTTGTATACTCAAATGTTTCATCTGCTTTATTACTCTCCCATCTTTAGTGCCCATACATTACAAAAATGTGAGGGTAACTGATGAAAACTCACACAGTTGTAATTCTGTTGGGGAGCAGACATGCCATCCATTTCAGACTTTCTAATATTTGTGTCTGTGTGAAGGGTGATTTGCCCTAAAATGAAATGCTTATCCTGGATAGTCTACATCACAGCAGTATCTCTTCACTACACTCCTCAAAAATACTTTCATATGCAATTTCATACTTATTCCTTCCTATTCCTTCTTTCCCTCCTCTACTAGATTCTAGTCAGCAAGATTTGTTCTCTCTTTTTTGTGTTTGGTATGGATAGACTGCTGATGTGAAAAATTCCTGTTCTGCACATTATACAGTGCAAGAGGCTCCCTGATGAGTCCTAACATCGAATTCCATTCAGCACAGCAGCACCTGACAGGCTAGCTACAATACTGCTGCTTAACCAAAAAAAGAAAGTAGGTAATAGTTAGCCTTAAACTCATTTGTGGACTATATTATATGGCATAGGCATGCAGCAACCCAGCTAACAAAGCCTAATATATTATTTCACCTTACTTACCTTAATAAAAAATTCACTTTTATCTTCACATAACTTAAACATAAATCAATGCATAAAAATGTACTTCAAATGTTATTCATATTGTTTCAGACACCTCGACCTATGAAGGGTAGAGATATAAAATTCACCATGTAAACATAGTGCTATTCACCAAGTAGCCATCCCAGTAAGTTTAAAAAAAAAAAAGGGGGGGGGGGGCACATTATGACCTCACTTACCTTCAGTGCAAAACAACATTGGTTTTCCTCTAGCACAGGTTCCTGGCTCCCAAGTGCGTGGTTTTCTATATTTTAACTAAATGGTGGTGCCCTCTCCCTCTTTCTTCCCCACCCCTACCTTCACTTTTAGCCTTTTAAGCACATATCTATCTTGGGGGATATTAATTATGGCCCCATTGATCTTGCAATCTGCCACTTGAGACCATATTTGTATTATCTAGCTTAGGCTTCTTGTATGGCACCCATCACTGCCACACCATATTATGTATCCAGAAATGATGGAACATATGATCAATACATATAGGGACCAGATAAAGATCCCTATCTTCATTCTCTGTTTAATTGAAATTGTATACTCCTTGAGGCAGAGTCTATTTACTCTCTACACTGTCAATAAAAAAGTGTACAAGGAAGAAGAAAAGAAAGGAGGTGTTTAGTTTTGAGATGATTTATTTACTGATACAAATGTAATCAAAGAGTTATATTACAGCAATTGTGAGTAAACAATCACGAACAAGCATGGAAGTGATCAGTACAGTGTGACAAATGTATAAATGTAAATGTAAAAGTGACTTGCCCAAGGTGATACAGAAAGTCAGTGGTGGAGCTGAGAACAGAACACAGACTTCTTGACTCCCAGTCCAGTTTTCTATCTATTGGACCATGCTCCATCCTCATGGAGTAGTAGTATGTTCTAAAATCAAGGAAGCCACTGTAAATGATTAAACATGCCATCATGTCCCAAAGTCTTATACACAATTCACATATGCGAGTGGTTAGTGTAGGTAGTACTATCCACTTCCTCCCAACATAAATAAAAAGGGAGGTCTAAGATAGAAGACCAAAGTATTTCTGAACCATTTCTCTCTCATTTTTGTGATACCTTTCTTTATTTGAAAACAATGCATAAACTGGTGTACAGAGATTAAAGATGAAAAGGCAACTACATGACCCTCTTATTAAGTCCCTTGATGGAATTAAGTATTTCTCTTTCCCTTTGTTTATGTGCCATTGTAAGAATGTAGATGGACACTTAAACGGTGAAAAAAATCCCGTTTAATGCTCTAAAGAAAAATCTACTGAAAGTGAAATGCTAGACATCAAATGGTGGTGGAAGTTACTGAAGATTACAATGACAACAATGGTCCAAATTGTGCCTTCATTTAATCAGTGCCCTTTGAGGCATCAATACAATTTCACCTCTGGATTCAGTGAAGAATTTGGCACAGTCTCTTTGTCTTAAGTGTTACCCAGAACTTTTATTTTTTTGGGGGGGAGGGAGTGTCCACAGTCTACTCAGTGGCAAATATAAACCATATTTGCACCCCATATTTAATATTAAATACATTTTCAGTGGTACACGGGTGACATTTATATAGGACAAGACTGAACATATTCATTATGAATGTTCATTAAACAAAAGGATACTTACAGTATGATAACTGGTCAGGTGGCATGGATTGAAATTCTTGACAAAACGAAACATGAGTTGTTTGAAAAAATATTGAATGTATTCATGAAATCCAAGAATCATCCCTAGAATGCACATTTATTAAATCAGAATTCATAGCTAAAGTATTTTGTCTAGCAGGTTTTTTTGTACACTTTGGAGCCTCTACTGGTGGACAAAAAAAAAAAAAAAAAAGCCAGATGTTCCTTCAGTTAAACTGAAAAGAACAGACATCATAAATATAACTTGTAGCAACATAATATGATAGAAAGTCTTAATATATTAACTTATTTTGAAATAAACTCAAAGGAACATTTATAACAAGGAGAGTTCTGAAATCTGAGCAAATTTGGATAGTTTTCTGAATGAAGAGAAAACACTGACTCTTGGGATTATTTAGGAAAGTAGAAGATATCATTTCTTGCACTAGGTTAATTAGCATTACAAAGGCCTGAAAGAGGTAAAACCAAAATAAATATGGAGTTAGGATTTTCATTCTGCTAGAACAGAAAGTATTAGAACTGAGTTAATATCTATTTAGCTCTCGCCTCTTAGTGGGTGTTCCTATATTTTCTTCTGGAACACCACATCAGTGTCACAATTCTAAATCATTGTCATAAGTATTCCTTTGTACAGTGAGAACTGATTTAGACCTGTATGAAGTTATTTAGTTCCTTCATCTATCAATGACTGTAAATTGATGGAGCCAAGAGGACTAAGCCTCCCAGTATTCAAAATTGCTGTAGCTCTTATGAAATATTTATAAAAAAGTTAGACTGTATACATTAGAGACAACCTCATTTTATGAAGATAATACAGACAGTTCTTTTAAGCTATTTAGATTTTTAGCTGGTAGAACACAATGCAGTAATTCTGTGAATTTCTCTAAGTTCTTTTTAAAAGTCCTAAACAGTATTTAGTACAGCCATTAGTTTGCATTTTATTGTTAATGTCCCACCACTTATGTCATACTGATCAATAGTCAACTTACTACCAATTTTGTCCTGATATAACCAACAGGTCCCATTACTTGTATTACTGGAAATATTGTGACAATCAGTAACAATCCCAAGTGCTAAATTAGACACTATCACGTACTTGGGAAAAATAATTGGATCTTAAATAAGCTGTCTACTTTAATGGTTTAAGGGCATTTCACCAACAATTGTATGCTCCTCTTCTTATTTAAGAATAAAATATTTATGAACCTAAGTATTTGGTTGAAATAAAAGTGTGTGATAATATCTGAATGACGCAAATAAATGTGTATTATAAGGTGCTGCTCGACTTGTTACTTCACAGCCCATCATAAATCAGCACATACAAAGTGCACAAATATTTCAGTGGCAATGGAGCATGAATATCAGCAAATCTTATTTATATACTTGCTCAGATTTAATATTTCCATGTCTGCATCTAGCAGAGTAGTTTAACAAATCACAGGAACAATTCTCTTTTCAAACACCACACAGTCACAATGTGAAACTAGATTAGGATTACAGATAGACAGTGATTGGAGGACTACTTCAATTTTTCTTGGAAGTGTCACTGTTTGGATTGCAACACCAACTCATTTATTCACTACAACTAGTGCTTTCATTCACTAAGTCATTCTCACTTATCTGTAGGGCCCTACCAAATTCACGGTCCATTTTGACCAATTTCACAGCCATGGAGTTTTTAAATCGGTCAATTTCACGTTTACATCTGAAATTTCATGGTGTTGTAACTATGGGGGTCCCAAACCAAGAAGTACCCAGAAGTGAGTCTGATCTCTCCTCTCCCCACCCCCTCAATGCCATGCAAGGGAAGGACAAGTCCTGTCCCTCCCCAGCCCAACAGGGACTTGCAGCTAGGAGCCCCCTGGCTGGGGCACTCCCAGCAACAACAGGGAAGATCAGATTTTGTGGGGGAGGGCTTATTTCATGGTCCATGGCACATTTTTCATGGCCGTGAAATTGGTAGGGCCTACCTGATCAGAAAGACTGAAATATGCAGTGCGGTTGTTGTTTTTAATACCTACAAGTTTATTCCAGCACCCACTGCACTTAAGATTGAAAGCAATACAGTGCACTGTAAAATCCCAGTGCTTAATTCTGCTTTATCTACACTGCACCTTGTCTTGCAGAAGCCACTGTGTTAAGTGTTAAAAGGGTATGACTGCCATTCTTGGTGCAGAGACCAAAATGGTGTGCTAAAGTTATTCGACAGGGATTCAGCCACTCTACTCACATCACCAAGTGGGTGTGGGGCAGAGTAGAAAGGAGAAAAGGAGATTTTGCAAAGTGTTTACAGCAGCTGATGATTCAACCCTCTTCTTCTTTCCTTGTTATAGAATATCATCTATATTGGGGGATCAGCATTGTTCTAAAGACATTCATCAAGGATCTATTGGATAATGTGACCAAAGGCACAATGCAGCTGGTGTTATTGTTCTACTTTCAGCCTCCTTTTCTTTGTAGAACTTTGTTCTCTGACAGTAGCACTTATAGCAGGAAGTGCTGAGCTTAGTTGGTATACATGAAAACAAGAGGGACAGTTGCCAGTGATTATATTAAATATAAAAGGATTACATCACAATACGTTCACTTTAAAACATCTGAAACCCCACGAGGGCGTAAAAAAAATCAAAACCAAGCAAGAATTACAATAATGCCTAACCAACTAGCAAAAAGGCAACGGGGTAGATTTTCTATCCTGCTTTTATGTTGCTCAGGCGGTGCAAAGACTGGGTGCATTCTCCCTTTCATAGGCTACATCTACACTGTAACTGAGAGTGTCATTTGCAGCTCTTATAGATGTAACCTTATTCTAGCTTGCTCACTAAATAGCCATGAGGACACATACCTTGTGTCAGGAGCAGGCAGAAGAACGTCAGGATGTGGAGCATATGTAGTCAGAGCAAGGGGTGCCCTGAGTTAAATCAACTGGCTGATGGCACATTATTAGAGCAGCTCTTGGAGGCAGGAGGAGAATTAGAGAGCCATGAGAAGTTACCTGGCACACCTCTCAGCCCCGTACTATGCCATGTGTGTGTCTGATTGTCAAGGTCTTTTTGGCCCACACCTCTCTCGTTACAGGAGAAGAATAGAAGGTGAGAAGGAGTAAATCTATTCTAGGTATAGCTAATTAACATTTGTACTGATCTCTTGGCTATTCTAAACTTCTTTGGGAAATTCCCACTCTTGCCCCATCAGCATAGTGTGAGCAATGGCAGGTGGGCTAGCGTAATGCTACCACAGTATGTCTAGACCTGCTCAGAGCAGGGTTACCCGACTATTAAAGACACTAGTAGTCTGTTTACACTAGCACTCCTACCGTTGCTATGATTGGTGGATCCATGTCAAGGATAATGAAATGGTGCAAGATTTCCTCCTAAAGGCCAGTGTAGACCCGACCCATGATTTCCAAATGAAATGCAGCACTGCATAAGCACTAAGTAATATTATTTTGTGGAAGTTCATCAAATAGATGACATTTCTGTGCATTTTCTAGGCCTGCATTTCAGCAAAAGGGTCTAATCATAATTAGAGCTTTTGTACTGTATATTTGTAGATCATTGTATATGCACTGTTTTGAAATAGCTTTATATGGTAAGTTCCAGCTTTGTATAGACAGAGATATTCAATAATTATAACTAGGACTATTTATGCAGATAATAGCAAATAGAGACTCTAGTCACTTGCTTAAATCTTACAAATAACACACAATTTCTTTCATTAATCTGGCTCTGAGTAATGAATGTCGATCTTTCTTTTGATTCGGTCTGTTATTGTTTCTAGTTTATTCTATTGACGTTAGAGATGGAGTCTTATGTAGCATTAGAGAACAATGAAATAGTTCGGGAATTAAAAATTAACTTTTGAGGGTGCTTCTGTATTCAGAAATCATGGGGATTTAATGAAAAGTCCTCACAAAAAGACTTTTGAAATAATGCGATAATGCCAATTATCCCTTTACCTACTCATTGATAATCTCTCCTGTCCTTCAATTGTCACTTCATTCTTATGTTTGTATGGTGCAAGTTTGAGCCCAATCCTGTAAATGCACATGGCCCTCATCCAGCACAGCACTTAAATACATGTTGAAAGTACTCCTGTGCTTGAAGTTAATCATGAGCTTAAAAGCTTTGCTGGATCAGGGCCAGAGTGCTCAGCATCTTGCAATGTCAAGTCCTTACACATCTGAGCTGTCCTTCAGCCAACAGCAGCGCTGCTCAGGTGAGTAAGGGATTACAAAATCCAGTTCACAGGGCCCATCTGTTATACAGGGCAACTCCCACCTAATGTCAATAGTGATCGAGTCCATGTAACTGAGGAAAGAATCGGCCCCTAAACTTTAGTGCTGTGAGGAATGACAAGTTAAAATGAGGGTCAGTGGCATGGTTGTCTTCTTACTGCATCTACTGACAAGTTTTAGAATTAGCCTCTGCACTTTTGAGGAGATGAGTGGACTTTGGTGCCATGGACTACAGGAATTATTTTCAGGATTTGGAGCTCTATGATAACCAATTCTTGATCTTGGTTCGGTGTGGCACACGCAAACTTTTCCCTAAAAAATACAAAGTCTTGAGATGACCCTTCAGAGAGCAGGACAAATATTCCTTTGCTATAGCTCTGTTTATACTAATGTTTACACAGTATGTGTCAGATCCTCAGTTTAATGGTCCTTGCTCCCATCTCCAGAGCAGGGAACAGAGAGGAAATGTACCAGGGCAGAGCTTCTCAATTCTTAGCTTGTATGGAACCACATCAGTCAGTGTAACTTGGAGCAGTCCTTAGCACCTACTCTGAATAATGCTAGGGGCTGTATTGATTCCCAATGGCTACAGGAAGTGAAAAGGTGGCCTAGAGCACCTCTCTCCCCGCTATAGTCAGCCACACCAAGTTTGAACTTGACTATTAGACAATGTCTGGGCCTCTGCCTATTACTGGGCCAGACAAACAAAGAATCAAGTTGAACTCAAAGGAAGAAACCCAAGATTAAGGCAATGGGAATTTAACTGGTGAAAAATAAAGGAGGGGGGGAGTTGTGTTATAGTGTAGTTCATGTTATAGCATAATCCATTGCATTGTGTAGCAATTTAGCCCTCATGTAATGTATTATGCTATCCAACAGTCAAAATATTTTCAAAATGGGAATTTAAATAAAATTACCACCATACATTTTTCTTGATTTGTTTTTCCTTTCCTATCCTTATCTCATATCTTTCCTAATATGAGAATCAGCAGAAGGAGTTTGATGGTCCATATGTAGACTATAAATGACCATAAGGAAAATTTAGTGCAGGATTCTAAACATTGGTGTCTGTTTTCCTAGAACAACATCCTCCTACATTGTCCTTTAAATTGCAGTCAGCATAAAATAACATGTCTAGTAAGGTCATATCAAATGGGGCCAAATCTGTGCTGAATTACACCTCATTAAATCAAATCAAGAAAACACAACAATTCATATACCACTGGATTTTTCAGATTCCTTTCAAACATATTGGGCTAAAAATCATGCTAATTTACACCCCATGCATCGCAACTGATTTCATGTAGTACCCACTTTATGTAGGACAACTAAGTATCACTTAGGCAAGTGAGTAGCCTCCTCTTTATTAAAACTGGGAAGAGGCTGTTGGAGATGCTGCTTTAAAATAATTGTGTACAGGGAACAGACACAAAGGCAGAGTTCAAGTGTTCTGTCAGGGATGGCACTTCCCTGAAAGTTGAAACTAGATGATAGGTGGCAATGGAGAGAGAAGATGAAATGGGGAAAAGGGGGATATGAGATCAGCTTAGCAAAGTGAAGAGAAATATGAGCCCAGGAGTGAGAGGAAGGAAGAGAAGAATGGGTAATTCTGCGTAGGATATGCAGTGCATGCACATAGAGCTCAAGATATTTCAAAAAGAACCTGTAAGACAAGCATTATTGGAATTATTCTGTGTGCTTTTTCTTCTAAGAGCTTTGACAAAATTATTAAAAGTAAATGGGGTTCTGAGGCTTTAGAAATAAAAAACAACAACAGCCATTTCCAGGAGACAGCTGTTTGTTTTTGTCTTGTAATATTCAAATGACAAAAGATCCATTGAACCTTTAGAATGCCTGAGAATGGACATCTACTACCTATCCCGAGTGTCCCCTTTTGGATTTCAAGGGGTTCCACTTAGTAACCTTCTCTCCTTCCCTACACATATAATCTGTCCCCTATATCATGGGCATTTCAGTTCTCATTGTCACTCTGACAGTACCCTCAGGTTGATCAAAAGGCAAGAAGTGCAGTTTCCATAACCAATGCATTATTCTCTGCTACTTTGGGGTGCAGGGGGGAGAGATGGGATGCTGTGCTAAACGGAGCTACCATAATGTCATATATAAAGTAGGAACTTGACACGAGTAAAACAGAAAAGGGAAAACCCTGTGTATTTGGCACTTAACTCCAAGATTGGCTCTCCCTTAGGCTAGATTCCCCTCCCGCCTACTTGAGGAGCCCTGGCCCTCTCTGCTTTTGGGTTAACCCAGACTGTATCATAATAGTACATCAGCCATACAAAGCAACAAGGAAACATGACCTACAATACATCTCTAATATTTATATTTAGATTAGTGACAAATGTTACAATAAGTATAGATACCATGCATCTCAAAAGAGACTATTGTGGCAAGTACAGAATGTGCAGTTTATATTTAAAATGTTGTCTATAAACAGCTGGGGATCACACAGCAGGAAATTATAACCTTTTTCTCTGCTAAAGATAAATGTTCTCCACTTGAGAACTTCAGGGGGGAATGACATTTTGTCAGTTTCATATGCCAGATTGTTATGCGTAATGTACTCTAACTACAAGTACATAACACTCCTAAATGAAGGATATGGGGGCTAAGCTAAAATTGTAAAACAAAAACGACTTACCATATAGTAAAATGCATGTACCTTACAAATACAAAACAACCCCTAAAACTCTCCAAGAAATATCCTAAACTACAACTTGCGGGGGGAGGGGAGAGAAAAGCCTTCAAGATCAAATCTTCCTAGGTCTAAGTATATTCTCTAGGACTAATCCTGCTAGGTGAACTCAGGCACAACTCTCAATCACTTAAAGAAAATTGTGCATTGGTAAGAAATGTAGGATTGTGGCATTTATAGTTATTGCTTTAGTCTTAGTGAGTTTCTTCTCATATTTCATTTTCCCCATAGATGACTGGTTGTGAAATCATTCAAGGTTGTGTGGGAAGTCCTCCTCACTACCTGCCAGTAAAGAGTGCTCACAAAATTGCTACCTCAGCTGTCTTCAGTTGGCCCTGAACTTTCACCAACAGAACACATAGAAAATCCCTCCTGTTGCTGAATCTGTTTAATACAGGTCTAAATCAGTTCTCACTGTACAAAGAAGTTTAAGCCTCTATTGTGGTGTTTTTAAAAGTTTACATGCAGTGTGCAGATATTTCACTCTTAACTGTTCCTTTTAATTTCAGTTTAACTAGCCTCACTTTGTGTAGTTCCTCATTTTGAAGTTACATACCGCTGTCATGAGTTTCTTTGGAATTTTATCCCTACAAGGATGTTAACTTTATTACATTATGGTCCCTATTACCAAGCAGTTCAGCTATATTCATTTCTTGGACCCAGATCCTGTGCGCCACGTAGGACTAAAATCAACAATTGCCTCTCCCTTTGTGGGTTCCAGGACTAGCTGCTCCAAGAAGCAGTCATTAATGTGGTCTAGAAATTTTATCTCCGCATCCCCTCCTGAGATGACATGTACTCAGTATAAACAGGGATAGAAAATCCAATAGTAAAGGATTTCAGCTCTTTTTTTGATAGCCTCTCTAATCTCCATGAGCCTTTTCCATTCACCATCCATGTTAAGGTGATAACTCCACACCCAAACATAAACACTTTATGAACCTCATACCCTCATATCTCAATGCCTGTACTTGACCCATCAACCTTTTACCCCCAATTGGGGATATTGCAGATTATGTATTCCTTATGCCACCCTTAAACCAAACTTTGCACTGTCGATAAGCTGTACGTTATTCCCTGATAACCAAAAACTTCTATACTCAAACTCTGTACTGTTCACTTTTTTTTTTTAACATCATCTTAACATTCCTACTGCTATACTCATATGCATGCATGCATGGAATTTCTATCCACAGACACTATATAGTACTATTTGGTTCATTTAAGATTTTTACTTTATTTAACTTTGCTTTCTTTCATATGCAGTGCCACTCCCCCATCAGCATGATCTGTCATATATATTTTGTACCCAGGTATTACCATGTCCTATTGATTGTCATCATTCCACCAAGTTTCTGTGATACCTCTTATATTATCTTCATTTAATACTAGGCATTCAATTTCACCCATTTTAGCATTTAGACATCTTGCATTTGTATTGACAAATTTATAAAATTGGTCAATTTTTAGTTGTCTGCCTTCATGAGATGTAATTGAACTCTTTCATCTGACTGTTTCTTTTTAGTACCTGTCTGTACTTTATCATACTCTCCTCTTTACTAGGATATAGCATAACTCCTTTAATAAAACCTCCCCTAAGGGACATCTATCCAAACCATTTGTTCCTGACCCCACTGGCTTTCCCCAAGCCTTAATTTAAACCTCTACCACCTTCTTAATTTTACATGCTAGCAATGTGGTTCGGTTTTTATTTAGGTGGGGCTAGAGATGGCGCAACCCATTAGGCAATCTAGGTGGTCGCCTAGGGTGCTAACATTTGGGGGGCGGCGACCGTGGCAGCCGGATATTCGGCCACCCCAGTCATCTGCAGTATTTGGGGGGCGGGACCTTCTGCCGCCTCTGTTGGGGGCGGCATTTTAGGGGCGGGACCTTCCGCTGCCTAGGGCGGCAAAAAAGCTGGTGGCGCTCCTGGGTGGAGCACATCCTTCCTGTACAGGCTCCTCCTTTCCAAAAAGGTTCCCTAGTTCCTCAAACTCAATGAGCAATGTAGCTATTAAGTATATTATTTTGGTTTGTAATTGATTTTGAACAGTTTGTTAATATGTATTGGAGGGCAACACTAAATTCCAATGAAAAGGTGGTGGGAATCTTACATGCACAATGGCTGTATAGTGGGAGAGGTCCAACATTTGTTCTTCCCTTTCATTTTGATTTCAGATATATATTCCTCCTTCTCCCGGTGTGTGCATATTTAGATCTCAGTCTCCTGGGAAGGTAGGTGTTTAGGGGAGTACTTGTGAACATTTCATGAATCCAAAAATTACATTTCACTCCCACTAAGTTTTCTCCCCTTTTCATTTGCTTTACTGTAAATATTAGCGTAGGCAGGTTTTGCTGGAATTAATATTTTGGGTGCTTCTATTCTTGCAAATATGTAAGTGTATACTTGTTTTTGCCTGGGAATCTTGTGTGTTTTGGTTTTAACAGCTAATAAATAAAGGTCTGCTGTTAACAGCTAATAAATCTTGCTTTCAGGGGTTTTTGTCTTTGTAGCCCTGAGCCAGGAAGAAACCCAAGTAATTTACAATCTGGGGTCCATGTACTTGGCCACAATATAGTGCTATGGAAAAGGAGAGTTTCAAATATCCTGCAAAATTGCCTAGACCTGCTTGTCTGCTACCTCTCTATTTTAGAAGTGCAAATCCCTCCTTTCCCCACCGAGAGAGTCATAGCCCCCTGAGTTATTTAGACATGCCTGCTTATAAAAAGTTAGAACCTCCATTCAGGGAGCAAAAACTCACGTAACCATTCACCAAACTTGAACAATTTTGAATACTCACAAATACTCATAGGGAAATTTCCTAGCAGTCCATAGGCTGAAATGTATTTCTCCAATATATTCAAACAATGCAAAATAACTTGCCAAACTTGTACAAATAGTGATGATTGTAGGAAACTAGGTTAAAAAAAAGATTAGAATATCAAGTGCCTTTCTGCACATAAATTCCACTTCATCGGGGACACCCCATTTTAGTAGTTCTCAACTATTACCACAGTGACTCATGTTATCTTCCCCAGTGTTACAATACAGGAGCTTATTCTCATAATAGTGTAGGAGTTAACTCTCCCCACTTCTCAGTTTTCTGTGGGTTAACATCTGGAACCAAGCACCGTGACTGCTGAATGTTTTTTTTTTTGCCACCATTAACTGCAGTGTTTTAAACTCATCTCCATTCAGCTCCACTGCAGTGACAGCCACAGTATATAATAAAACCTTTAGGTTCTCTTAGTGCCATATAGATATTGCACTTGTAAATATTGCTAGCAAAGGACTTCAGCTTACCTCAAAATTGTCATTGTGTATTCTGCTATGCAAGACTATATATACATACATATTGGCAGACATGCAACATCAATTCTAAATAAATATGAGGTCACAAAGCTCACATTCGCAAAGCTATTATAGAAAATTGCAGGGTTCATCCAATTCTGAATCCCAAAGCTCACTTTAAAAGCTCTAACCATATGATTAAATGTGGGTCATCTTAAAAATGGACAATTTTTGTCAGGCTTTATACAACACTCCTTATCAAAGCCTTCAAACAACGGTGTCCTTTTAACTTGGCTGGCTGACAGAATGTGGTCAGATTCAGGGTCTTCCTAGTAAGGAGTCCTAACATGCAGAAAAGGTACAACAATGTAGGAATTGATTCTTGAAAGTGGATAAATCTCTGGATTTCTTTCATCAAAGCTGGAGTTTTTTCCCTGGTTGGGTTAAACTCATCCCTGGTACAATACCACAAGAGTCAAGGGATTTACACAAAAAGGTTTTCATCCAAAGTATGAGGTATCTTTGGGGAAAAAAAAAATCTCTGTTCTCCCCACACACACACCATGCTATACAGAGGGAAATCTTTTGTGTCACTCTTTTTGGCTCTCACTTCTCAAGTTTTGTCTAGAAACTTTGACTTTCTTCACCCCGGAGTCTCATTTTTCAGGGGGCCTAATTATCTTCTTATTCACTCCAGTTTTGCATCAGTAACTCCACCAACTTGAATACTTTTTACTCAGACACTAGTGCAAAATATATCACATTGGGCCCTAGTTTTAAGTCATTATGATTTTTTAAATGACATTTGAGGGAGGTTGTGATAATTCAGTAGTCTCACTTGGAACAGCAGTAGCTAGAGAAGTTTTCTGCTTTTACAATGAAACTTTTCAAGCTGAATAGTGTAAACACATTACATTTCTAAACATAATTAATATCTATTTAAATTAAAAAAAGAAAAGAAAAATAAAGCTGATCTACACTGCTAGAAGTACATAGGTGGACTACTTGAGGAACTGGCCTGATATCTTAAATGATGTTCTATCCTGTCTCCATTGACTCCAATGGAGCTAGACTGATTACTCCAGTTGAAAATCTGTCTGGGAAATAAACTAGATGCCTTACTAGAAACTAGACTGTTTTTCTAGTGCAATGTTTTAATCCACTAGAAATTTAAAAACAAAAAACAAAACATGCAACACCTAATTCATGTCTTTGAGAGAGCTTGTGGGTTGGTAAAGACTTGTACAATCTGTGACCATTCTGATGTGATACAGAAGCTTTTAATATCTTTGTGTTTGTACTCTGTTGGTCTAAATGGGAAGCTAAACTAGAAGGTTAACAAATGGGATGTGCAAACTTGTTAGTATAAAGACAGTAGTATAAAATAATGTAAGAATGAGGGCATGGGTGTCAGGCACATACACAACCCAATGAACTGAAATATGAAAAATGTTCTATATATAATTTAACAATTTTATATATATATTTATTTAACAAAGACATTCTTGGTTGAGTCTATCTGCAGGCAAGGGTGGGTAGTTGTTCTTGTGATATTGCCAGCACAAGGAGAAAGTAGAGTTTTTTCATGAATTATTATTGGTATTACAGTAGTAACTAGGAGCACTAATCATGGACCAGGATCCCATACTGCTAAATCCTGTACAAACACAGAACAAAGAGATGGTCCCTGCTCCAAAGAAATCCTTCTATTAAGATTTCCAGCCTAGTTTTGAATACTCAAGAAGTACAGATGGTTCAATTAATTTCCAAGGCTCATCTTTCTTAACCGTTTATATGTTCCAAGATGAAGAAAAAAAAATATCACTTTGTGAAGCTAAGATTTGCTATTGGCTTGTTGATCTGAAAATGTATAAAATGGAAAGCAGCCTCATATCCAGTCTATACAACGTGTGCACACAAAGTTGTCACAGGTAAGAACTGTAACTGAAGACAATGGGAGTTTTACCTACAAGGAGATAAAAATAATAGATTTCCACATCATGTATTTTAAATTAAAATAACTGTAAGATACAGCACTGTCACTGAGCCTCACTAATTAAACTAACCATGATGATTTGATCATAGATCAAAAACCTCATCAGATATCTCTAGAAGAATCTAACCTAACATCGCAACGACCTGGACTGGGCAACTCACTGAACTCTATGCACATAGGATGCCCAACCCAATTGTTGTAGGCAGTTTTGATTGATTATTATTTTTAATATAACCACAACTCAGCAATGATGTTTATATAGTTATCTATGACAAAACAATGCATCACAATGCTTTGTTGTCAGACCTTACTTATTATTTGGTACTAGTTTTTAGTGCTAAATGATGCTGCATTTAAGAAATACAGTATCACATTGTTTTACTTACAGTATAAAATATATTTCATACATATGCATACAAATATACAATTGGAAAGAAAATATAGTTTAAAACATACATGCTATTGGAAACCTGATCATATTGGAAAGTTCTGAAGTTATAGGTATAATTCATTTAAAATTCAGGTTTTTGGATGACATGCTTCAGAAGGTTAAACCAGTTATTTGATCTCAGTATTAAGAAGTGCCTTTGATGAGAAAAACAATGGCTAGCAAAAAGTAAATCTTCACTTGTCTTTCCCGTATATACCCACATAAATTAATGGAAATCCAAGTTTCTGAATCTGGAAATTAAAGTTAATTTGAATTATATCCTTAGCCGGAAGTTAATTATTTAAATTGGGTTTTTGTCTGCTTGGCTTTTTTATTTGCATTTGAACAGGAATCTGTGTCTTCTCTTTGGGCCTAATTCTACATGAGACACTACATTAGGAAACCTAAGCTTTTTCTAAACAGAAATGGAGACATTCCTCATTTTTGCCAAATTGCATAGTAGCTTTCGTTAATGCACGAATGTCCACAAAGACCTAGAGGCCAGATTTTTAGACATACAAGCTCGTATTTTTGAGCACAAAACTGTCTGAGCTAATTTTCCATGTACAGCTACTGCAGTTGCACATACAATTTCAACGAAGACATGCACAAAGAAATGGACATCTAAGTAGCCACCTGTATGTGTAATTAGTATAGCCACACAATCAGGGCTATAATCAATTCATGTGTTTGAACCCAGCTGTGCAATCATGGAAAGTTCATGTATTAATCCACTGCCCCAGTTCTGATGTTAAATGAAGTAAGTGAAATAGCTAACAGACAAAAGAATGGTATTCATTCCCGCCCCCCCCGCTCAGTAGTGTTTCTATATGTGAATTTAAAGTAGCCTGTATGGTTAGCCCTTAAGCTACTCTGATTTCATGTTACACTCCTTTTGTGTGGAATGTGTTTAAATTTCTCTTATTAGCCTGTACTTTTATTGACCATTTTAGGATAACAATATACATTACTAAATCTGTTTATTCATCCATATTCATTATCAATTTATTTTTTTTAGGAATTCACAGTTTCAGTCTTTCCTTATGCAAACATTTCACATTTAAGATTACTGAAAATTAAAGACTGTCTAGTCTAACTGCAGCATAAAGCATGAAGATTGGTAAATAAGAATTGGTTTGTCTTATGTGTAACTACCAAACCACTGGTTTATTATATTCTAGGAAAATCCAAAGTTGGGGAGACAATGACTCAGCTACGTACTTCAAATCAAAACAACTGAAGCCCATATAAGTCAGGACCCTTAATAAGCTTTCTTTAGAAATTCAGTTTCAGAAGTGTTATATCACTGTACAGTACATAATGGTATCTCTTGCCCAGCTCAGCAGGTAGACAATTATTTTACCTAGCACAAAACAAGATCATTTGTACTGGAGAGCTTCCATTTCCATATATAATTCCACTGTAATGGAATCTTACAAGACTTTTGAAGTTTGCAGTGTAGTTATAACAATGTTAGTCCCAGGATATTATCATCAGAAACCATCCTCAAAACCACTCACCACATAAAGAGCCAGCTTCCTCCAGGGGACAGCCTATTTTCTCCAGAAACTACACAACATTAAAACCTCCCTCAGAACACCATCCTTTCCACCATGGGATATAGGGAGGTGACATCCAACATCCCTCACAATGATGACATCACTGTCTGCCTCAAATATCTACAAGACAGGGACAATACTCAAGATATCCACCCCAAAACCACTGCCAAACTCATACATTCGATTCTTAGCTAGAACAATTTTACATTTTACAAACACTTTGTCCAAACCATGGGAACAGCCACGGGTACTAGGATGGCACCTCAATATGCCAACCTCTTCATGGGCCCCCTTGAGGAAGAATTTCTGGACAAATGTGTCACAAAAGCAATTGATGATATTGTCATCCTCTGGACCAGGGATAGGCAACCGGTGGCACGCGTGCCAAAGGTGGCACGCAAGCTGATTTTCAGTGGCACGCACACTGGCCGGATCCTGGCCACCGGTCCAGGGGGGGCTCTGCATTTTAATTTTAAATGAAGTTTCTTAAACATTTTAAAAACCTTATTTACTTTACATACAACAATAGTTTAGTTATATATTATAGACTTCTAGAAAGAGACCTTCTAAAAACATTAAAAAGTATGACTGGCACGCAAAACCTTAAATTAGAGTGAATAAATGAAGACTCGGCACACCCTTTCTGAAAGGTTGCCGATCCCTGTACTGGACAGATGACCTCAATGCTATCATAGATTTCCACCACCACCCATCAATCAAATTCACTCCAGAATACTCCAGCACCAGCATCAGAGTCCTGGACACTATGATCAGCTTTGACAATGGAACCCTACAGACAATGATATACAAGAAACCCAGAGATCATCACACCTACCTTCACAGAGCCAGCAACCACTCCACACACATCAAGAAATCTGTTGTTATCTACAGGCAGGCCCTCATATACCACAGAATATGCTTTAACAAGAAAGTCCAGGATACAGACCTTAACACACTTTCAACTGCCTTCATCAAATAAAGGACACTCCACAAAAGAAGTAGATCCTGTAATAAAATTGGCTCCCCAAATATCCTGAGAAAACCTGCTTCAATACAGTAAAATTCCCTTTGGGTGCACATCCCTAGTTGTCACATACCACCCCAGCCTGGAACCTATGAGGTATCATTCACTAGTTAAAACTCAAGCTCAATAGGGTCCACATGCTGACTAATCTTGCCCAAAAGCTCTCTTCTGGCTTTCAAACATTCCCCCAACCCTGTGAAGCTCATCATCAGAAGCAAGCTTCCCACTGGCCAGAACCTAGTAACTCAAAGCACCATCAGACCCCGCCAGAACAGATTCAAAACCTGCAGACTTATTTCCACTGCTTCAATGATCAACCCCCCACCTGTAAAACACATCTTTCAAGATCCATGGGTCCTGCATATGCCTATCATAACATGTGGTATACCTCATCCAGTGCACTGAATACCCCAACAACTATGTCTGGTTTCACCCACAAACACCACTCTTTCAAATGAGCTCATATAGAAAAGTGTTTAAAGACAAAAGCCATCATTTCACCTATGAGCAAGCTTCCCCCCCACACACACAAAGTGATCACTCCATATCTGACCTCTCAGTCCTCACCCTCAAAGGAAATCTGCACAACTACTTCAAAATGAGAACCTGGGAACTTAAATTCATAACTTTGCTAGACACCAAAAATCATGGTTTTAAGACACTGGATTTATGGCTTATTACAACAATCTGTAACCCACTAATGCCACCTCCCATCCTCTGACCACAGGGGTGTTAACAGGCCACATCACCTTGGATGGTCTCTTAGTTTAAAATAAGTAGATAACACGTATTCTATCTGTTTCACCTAGTAATTTTCCCAGACTTGGAGAAGAGCTCTGTGTAGCTCAAAAGCTTGTCTCTCTCACCAACAAAAGTTGGGCCAGTAAAAGATATTACCTCACCCACAGGTGCCAACTTTGTGATTTCCCCAAGGGGTGCTGGATCCCTGTTCTACCCCAGGTCCCGCCCCCACTCCACCCTTTCCCCCAAACCCTCTCCCCTTCTCTTCCTGCCCCCACTCTACCCCTCTTCCTGCTCCTCCTCCTCCTCTTCCCCCCCCCGCCCCGTTGCTTCCTGCTTGCCACTGGACAGTTGATTGAAGCAGGCATGAGGCACTGGAAGGAAGAGGGAGGAGCTGATTGGTTGGGCCCGCTGGCAGGTGGGAGATGCTGGGAGAGAGTGGGAGGTTCTGATCTGCTGAGCACCTTTTTTTTTTTCTGGGAGTGTTCTAGCTCCAGAGCACCTACAGAGGCAACACCTATGACCTCACCCATCTTGTCTCTCAGACTTTTAAAAAGAATGGAGTTATTTTGAATTTACAACCAAAAAGAGAATTTGATCTGGTGTTGCTCTCTCTCTCAAACATACCAACTCATACATATCAGAATACCCTAATTTAGCTAATCCTGGTCTGACCCAGACTGCTTAATGAGTGGAAGTTTTTTTTCATTCAATACAATAGGCATTGAGTCAAAGTCCAAGTTATCTGTACTGGACTGACTATGCAAATAATATTAGGTTAATAGACATGCTAATAATTTTGTTAAGCCTCTCAGCATGCCAACTAATTGGTTCTTAATGTCTTGTGCATGTGCTTTCTTGAGTGAGGCAAATGCAGTCCCTAGTTGATGTGAAAAATTGGATTACTAGAAGGACAGAAAGAACCTCATCATTTTCAATATTAGTTTTAACTGACCAGTAGAAAATAATAAGTTTATGTACATTGCTGGGCCTGGGAATTGTTCATTGGAGAGTCTTCTCCTTTCACTTCATTGGCTGCTTCTGTTTCTTATTCCTTCACTGCTTCTCAAAACCATTCAAATAAGGATGTCTCCTTGGTTTATATTCTGCCTCCATATAAAAATCTCTACTCCAGCCCCAGGGTGGAAAGAACATTACTGGTGAGATAGGAAAAAGGCAGCATAGATTGACAGAGAACTAATGGGTTGTAAAAAGAGAGGATAAGAGGAGAACGAGATGGAGAATGCATCAGATGTAGTCTCTCTCGCTACCATATACTGAATAATATCAGTCTCCTCACACAGCCATGAATGTGGTTCTCCTGGATCACACAATGTCTGACAATGAAGTTGCCTTAAAGTATTTTGATTTGTAAAAAAAAAAAAAAAAAAAAAACACACACAGAAATAAGTTACATCTGTGTGCATAGTGGCAGCCCAGCAAAGTGAAAACTTCTGAAGTTTTTTGCTTCAAGAATGTCCTTGCAATGCAGGGTAGCTATGGTAATGGAAATTAGTAATTGAGTTTTAGTAACTGAAACTTGTTACAAGAAGAATTATTTTTTTATTCTTGTGGCTCTTTGAGACTCCATTCATTCAAAGACACAGCGGCTCTGACTATAAAAATGTTGAATACCACAGGACTGCACCTAAGTCCCTAGCTTTGCTAATGGTATTATGGTTGATTAAATACAGAATTCTCTCCATCTGCTGCTGTATCTCACTTTCCTGGAATTTTCTTGTGACCACCAGGAATTTGAGGACATTAGATATTTGGCTTAACATTAAGTCTTCCCTCCCCCCACAAAAGAAAACCCAAAAAACAAAAAACCAAGATGTGAGTTTCTGTCTCTTTCTGTGTTACATTGCAACCAATTTCAATGTTCTCTCTTCGTGTCTTTTGGAATGAAGACACCACACATTCTGTAGTCTGTATGTCTTAGTCTGCTGGATTGATTACAAGTTATATCACACATTGTTCAAAGAGGGGGAGAAGTATTTGGCCTCCTGTTGGGGGAAGTTTCCCACTTTTATTAGAGGATGATTCACTAACTAGAGTGTCCATTGTCGGTATTAATAAATTCTGTGAAGTCCAGTAATCTCCATAATTTTATAACAGAGAATGGAGAAAGCTTTACTAAATGGCCAAAGATGGGCTATTTCGGTACAATAGCTGACCCAATTTAAAATTATTAGATTTTGGGGGTAGAATTCTTTATTGATACATTTTAAAAAACCCTCTAGAATACGCAGTAAGGGCCATATTCTGCAGACCTCATTGGCAGTTTTGCTTGACTAATGAGTAAGCTAGAAGTGCTAACAAAGCTTGATGAGATGAAAGAGGTGCAATTCTGCTCCCACTGATCTCAAACAATGGCCTAGGTGGACTCTGTTCTGAAACGTGACTTTATTCCAGATTTACACATCTGAAATTGAGAAGAGAATTTGACCTATTGAATTCATTTATACCAATTTTATTCATATGAGACAAACCTTTTGTAACTATTACTAGCCAATTACTCTTCCAACCACAAAATAAATGCAGTAAACCTTTACAGGAACAGGATTCCAGGACAAAATTAATACTTCTGATTAGAGTACTCCAGAACCATTGCATGCAGCACTACCAAAATAAAATAAAATAAAATAAACCAGTAACCTCACTTAATCTCTACAGACCCTACAACACACAATAAAAACAAAGAAAAATTCCTTGTTATTCTATTTTCCTAGAAAATATGTAGTGTAAATTTTCTTCATCGGATTTTAACCCTTAACTTTCAACATAGGCACCATATCTACTTCTATAAATATTCAGGATACAATGATTATGGGCTAACAAGGTAACTGCAAATCAGATTTGGCCTAAGGTATTGAGTCTAACTTTTCATTACTCCTTTTCCTGGTTTCAACATTTGATACAAGCATGACTGACATTTTCCATTTCTGTGGCATCAAGTCTATAACACAACTTAAAAATTCAAAGTGAAGAATATTACATTGTCACAGAATATTATTAATATGAAGGGTGGATGCAATGTTTGTGTCACTGCTGGCTTTGCATTTCTCAACGTGTCATTCAGTACTATGAAATCTGGAGTTCCACCTGGTCAGAACCACCTGTTTGAATAGATACAAAGTGTAAATATTGAAGTTCAGATTTTCAAAAGAGCTCAGCACCCATTTAGCTATCTGTAAAAGTGACCAGATTTTCCAAGCGTTTTGCACCCAGCAACTGTCATTGTACTCAGTGAGAACTGCTGGGTGCTGAGGACTTCTAAAAATCTGGTTTTAGAGACACCTATAAAGGTGCAATTACTCAGGCTGGTAATGTACAAGGAGTCCCTTTGAAGTCAATGGAATTTGCACGAGTAAGTGCAAATTTGAACAAGTGCTCCAATACTCAAGCTCTGAGTGGCCATGGGCTTTGTGTGACGTGGCCAGTAGTTTCTAGATTAGGAAATCATAAATAACCACTTGCAAACCCAGTACTAAGTAGAAATGAGCAAGTATTGCAATACACTGTTTTTGCAACTGAGTTTTTAATTGAGTTCTTTTGGTTTCCATGATCATGGGGAAACGAGTTTTATTGGTGAAAGTGTTCACAGAAAACAAGTTTTAAACTATAATAGAGAATTTTAAACGCTTGCATACAAGTATCCAATTCAGAAGTGCTTGCACTTCCTCTCCTCATGTGCATTAT
This sequence comes from Trachemys scripta elegans, assembly GCF_013100865.1. Classification (NCBI taxonomy): domain Eukaryota; kingdom Metazoa; phylum Chordata; order Testudines; family Emydidae; genus Trachemys; species Trachemys scripta. The sequence goes on from NC_048310.1 coordinate 18,168,158, forward strand.
ATACTCTCATCAACTCCCCTATCCAGGTATGTTAGTACTAGAGCTGGTCGGAAAAATTTAAATTAGACATTTTCCTGTAAAAATAGGTCAAAGTCAAAACTGCAGAGAACAAAGTAATTTCAAAATAATTTCTTTCCCCAAAGCGAAAACAAAAATATTGAAAAAATTCTGAAGTTGCCAAAACATCTTGTTTTGACATTTTTGAAACCAAAAATTTTAGTTTTTCTATTTCTAAACACGTTTTCAGAATTTAAGATAATCACAGTAAAAAAAAAAATTAAAAAGGTCAGAAATGAAACAAAGTGTTTGAAAATTATCAAGATGAAATATTTTTGATTAACCAGAACTGAAATTTTCTTAATTTTGTCAGTTGCAAAACATTTTGCAATTGATTTATAATCCTAATTTTGGACAAGGAAAAGTTGATACCTCAAATATTTTTCTGGGATGGGAAAATAGTTACCTTCCTTGCTCTAGTACACACTACTTGCTTTGCTATTGCTTACACTTGTGATGAATTTTGGCCCAATACGTGTAGTTAAAAGAGGCTCCAAATATGTATTTGGAGCAGAATTTGACCCAGTAACTTTAACATACTTTTCTGTGGGATGCTTATGCCCTCACTCTTGATCATGGCTCTCTGCGCTTTCCTCTTATTGCACGAGTGTTGATATTCTGAGTTATAAGTTATGCAGAAGGATCTCCCATTCTGTTTACATAGTTACATATCAAGTGTTTCCTACGACAGATGTTCCCTCAAAATCTCATATGTTTACACTCCTTTTCCCTAGGGAGCCTCTCCTTATAGTTTTCCTGCTGTTTTCCTTTAGAAACAGAGGAAACACTGTTACTTACTGTAACTGTTGTTCTTTGATATGTTAATTCAATGTAGGTGTGCACGCACCCTGTGCGCCAGAGCCAGAGAATTTTGCCTAGCAGTACCCATAGAGACAGCACTCACATCTCACAATCTTTGCTCCCACCCATATAAGGATGGTGTTGCCTAACGGCCCCCCTCTCCTCAGCTCCTTTGCACCCAACATCAGAAGCAGACATGCCAATGCAGAGGGGCTGGAGGATGGGTTGTGGAATACATGTCTGCATCACATCTCGAAGAACAGTTACAGTAAGTAATTGTGTTTCCTTCAAGTTCATGCAGCTGTGCCTTCCAGGAAGGTGACAGGAGGTGGGGCTCCAAGTCTATGTAAACAAGGACTGCAAGATTGCCTTCCCAAAGTTTGCATCTGAGCGAGTAGTAGTAGTAGTAGTAATAATAATGACATAGTGGTTCATAAACGTACATATGACGGACCAAGGGGCAGCCTTGCAAAATGTCCAAAGTGCGAACGTCACTTAGGAACACAATTAACATTGCTTAGGCTTTTGTAGAATGAGCTTGTGCCCTGGGGATGGGGTGTAGTTTAAACTACTATACATGCTGTCATGATGCAGGAAATTATCCACCTGGAGATCTGGGATGAAGCTGCTTGACACTTCATTCTATCTGGCTATGACACAAAACAGATGAGGTGAGGAACAAAACAATTTAGTCTTATCCACATAGAAAGCTAGACACTGCTAGACATGCAACGTGTCAAGACACTGCTCCTCCAGTTTTAAAGGTGGCTTACAAAAACCAGAAAAACCCACCTCATATAGATACAGTACTTAGATCAAGTGAAATTGAGAACCCACTTTTGGCAAAAACTTAGGGTGTCTTTGGAAAACTGCATTTAAGAAGGGTCTCCCATCAAGGCCTGCAATTCACATACTCTTGCAGAGGTTATTGCTACCAAGTTTCTGACACAGAAGGCAGGTTTATGACATAGAAGAGAGGGAAGAAGTTGCCAGAGCTTAAATGGAGGCCCCATTGGCATTGCCAGGACAAGATTAAGGTCCCACAAAAGGAACATCTCATTGGCAGTTAGAGATGAGTGACTACTTTCAAGAATCTCACTACCATGTCATTCGAGAACTCTGACTTCCCCTGGATGGATGGATGAAATGCTGCAATTGCTGCCAGGTGCACTCTCAACTACCTTAGTATGAGTCCAGAAGACTGAAAATGTAACAGGTACTCCTAGATGTCCTGGATATAAGCCTAGGCCAATGATCACATCAAAATCTGCTTTCACTTGGCCAAATAGATCACTCTGGTGGAGGATTTTCAACTAATGAGCTGGGCTTGTCAGACTGCCTACGAACATTGTTCCTCCTCTTCATCTAGCCATGCATCTAGCCATCTGTGCTAAGAGATGCATGGAGCTGGATGCAAAACCTGACCATGATGCAGAGTCAGGAGGTTGGGATGAAGAGGAAGGAATATGGGAGGTCAGAAAGAACCAACATTGGATTATGTCAAGTTCATTCTTAATGCCCTAGCATGACTGAGACAAATTCCACTTGAGAATGACTCGGGGAAGATGGGGAGAAACAGGGATGATTGTGAATGGAGGCAATGCATACCGAAGTGCTGTCATAAACATACAGCATAAAATCCCTCCTTTACCTGTAAGGGGTTAAGAAGCTCAAATAACCTGGTTGGCACCTGACCTGGTTGGCACCTGACCAAAAGGACCAATAAGGGAAGAAGATACTTTCAAATCTCTGGGGGGAGGTTTTGTTTGTGCTCTCTTTGTTGTTCTCTCCAGGACAGAGAGGGACCAGGACAGGAAAAAACATCTCCTAAAACCCTACCTGAAATAAGCATCCAAGATTACAAAAATTGTAAGTAATAGCAAGGAAATGCGTTAGCTTAATTTTTTTTAGCATGTGAATTTTCCCTGTGCTAAGAGGGAGGTTTATTCCTGTTTTTTGTAACTCTGAAGTTTTGCCTAGAGGGGAATCCTCTGTGTTTTAAATCTTATTACCCTGTAAAGTTACCTTCCATCCTGATTTTACAGAGGTGCTTCTTTTACTTTTTTCCCCTTTATAATAAAGTTCTGCTTTTAAAAACCCGATTGGTTTTTAGCATCCTAAAAACCCAAGGATCTGGTCTGTGCTCACCTTGTTTACCTATTTGGTTGGTATATTATTCTCAAGCCTCCCCAGGAAAGGGGGTGAAGAGGCTTGGGGGGATATTTTGGGGAAACAGGAACTCCAAGTGGTCCTTTTCCTGAATCTTTGTCTAACTCACTTGGTGGTGGCAGCGATACTGTCCAAGGACAAGAAAGAATTTGTGCCTTGGGGAAGTTTTTAACCTAAGCTGGTAGAAATAAGCCTGGGGGTCTTTCATGCAGGTCCCCACATCTGTACCCCAGAGTTCAGAGTGGGGAAGGAATCCTGACAAGTATGGATTCCAAGCTTAGGTGAAAAGCACCAGTCAGGGAACCCAGATTCAGACCCTCATAGGAGCAAAACAGAGGGCACTTGTGGTTCAGGGCGCGGGGGGGGGGGAAAAAAAAAAAAAAAAAAACTTTCCACTGAGGTCATCCCAGGAAGAGATTAGCTATGGGGGGCAATGTTTTCCCCAATGTAAAACTTCCAGAGCCTGATCACTTTCTGACACAACACATTGGAGTGTGATCTCCTCATCGGTCAGTGAGTATGAGAACTGCTGAGTTCCTGATGTGATCTTGGAAGGTCTGACAGGCATTGTAGATGGTACAAAGCTCTAAGATATTGATATGCAGAGAAGCTTCCTGTTCAGACTACAGGCCTTGAACTTTCAGTGACCCCAGGTACTCTCCCCAACCCATTAAGGAGGAATCAGTGACAACAGTCCTGGTTGGTGGAGATGAGTGAAAGGAATGCCCTGGCACACATTGTCCTGTGTCATCCACCATCATAAGGAGTTCAGGATCAGTAGGATATATCGGACTGGTAGATTTATATGATAGACTGAGTTCAGCCATATCTGAGGAGGACATATGTGCAGCCTGGCAAATTGGACTACCAGCATCCAGGCAGCCATATGACCTAGCTAAGTATGCCTGAGGTTGAGGGATAAGACTCCAGTTTCAGTAGCCAAGAATTGGTCAGTCAACAGAAATGCTGTCTATCAGGGCCCCAGTGGACTCCGTTCTTTAAGTTGGCAGCAGTGTTGACCTTCTTCTGCTCAGGATGAGGCACAGATGATTGAATAAGCATAGCATAAATTGAACACGAGAGAGGATTTCTTCTGTGGACTTGCCTCTCATCATCCAGGTATGGGAAGATATGAATTCCCTTCTTCCTGAAGTACATTGTTAGGTGTCATTCTGAAACAGGTCAAGGAACAGGACTACAGGGACTAAGGAGCATCCCAAGGAGGCAACTGGGTTTATGGTAAGGTACTAATGGCCAGTAGGCACCAGGGCAAGAGCCCCTGCCCTGGCTGTGAGGAAGGTGCTAATCTCAGTAACCATACTGATCCAGCGATGGCCTCCGGACAATTATGAGGGAAAGTGTAGCCCTGGCCTGGATCTTGAAGAGTCTTAGAGGTTCCCCAGTGATAACAGGGGAGCCAGCCCCAAATTTTTGATCAGCTCTACTCTCAACCTTCAAACCTGCAATGTGCAAGAGAAACCATTGGAATATGTGATGTGACAAATTGCCAAAGCATGTGGACCACCCAAGTTTTGTTGCACATCAAGATACAGCTAGTTTCTTCACTATAGAACCTGTTTTTTTAAGACTGGTTCCCCACTGTGTGAGTTAAACAAATTATTTAATCCATTACATGCCCCCAGCCGCTCTTAGTCTTTGCCCAAGCTGCTCCTGCCCGCATTACGATTAATTCCCTCATATTCTCTCTCTTTCTCTGGATCTCTCTCTCTCTCTCACGCACACACACACCCCTACCTCTCTCCCACCCTTCTTCAGCAAGGTCTCCACAGTGGCTTCCCTGGCTGCTGCTCTTTCCCCCTCCCCTCTGTGGAGCAGACAGGGGGGTACCAGAGCTGCTACTGCAATTGCCTGTCCCTCTGCCGAAACTTGCAGAGGAGCACAGTGGGGGAAACTTCATTATTGTCACTGACCCTCTGCCCAAGCCCACCATTCCCTGGGCAGGATGCTTCTCCCAGCGTATGTATGTAGAGCTCTGTAATGAACCCCATACTGAACACAGGCAGAAAGGAGAGTAGAATTCCCCTGCTTACAGGCAACCAGGCTGAACACACTCCTGCTCAGCTAGCAGAACTGCCGGTCGTGGAGGCACATACCCACAGCTGTGACCAATAAAGAAAACAAGCCCAACTAGAATAGAGACGGGACAGAGAGAGAAGAGGAGACAGAATGTCATGGGATAGCAGAGGGACAACTGCCCCATGCCAGGCTGCCCTAAGAAACTGACCAGGAGACAAGAAGACTGCAACCCCTGGAATGGAAGGGTTGATAGACCAGTCCACAAATTCTTAACTTAAATTGAAACTATTTTTTGGCACATTGAAGGGGACTAATTGGAGAAAACTGGGACCCCTAGAGAGATTGCCCCCCAGAGCAGCTGACAGGCTCAAAGGCAGTACTCTGATGTGCAATACATGAAGTTTATGAACAACAACAATTCCCATTTACTTAAAAAGGAAACTGTGTACACCAACTCACTGTGCATTGAAAGGAGCCTACAATGGTATTTCATTCTATACAAAAGACTCCTTTGGGGGAAAAATATTTTTTCATTGTATACCTTTGTCTGTGTGCATTAGCTTTGGCTCTATTCCCCTCCCCACCTCACCCACACACTCAGTGGTTTCCTTCTCATATTACAAAAGCACTGTTGACATTTACTAAATGTACATAGATATCCTTGTTAAGAAAAGCATGGGAAGAGATTTTTCCATTCCTTGCTGTTTAAGCCATATTAATAAACAGAATTTAGGTGCACTTTTAATGTTGATTGATATGAACTGTAAAAGCTGACGCAGGAGATGGCAATAATTTTCTGTACAGAGTTAGAGATGAATGTGTTATATTTTTACAAGGTTCATTGTTTCCATATATGTAGCAACACTTATACATGCATTATGGACTCGTTAGTATTTGTCCTTTCTCCTGTATAGTTTTGAATCCTATACCTGCATGTGTCATAAATGCTTTTATTTGATATAATCTATTAATGTGTTCTAACAATATGGCAATCTAGGAAGCATTTGGAACTTAAGACCTGATTTTTCAAAAGTTTAGGTATGCAAATACATGCATATTTGTGTGCCTACTGCTGCGCACATAAGAGACAGTTGTGTCCCTAGCTAATAGTAGCTAGGTCATAGTAGCTGCACACACTCGTTAGGTGCATGGTTTTTGTGTTTGTATCTAAATGTTTGAAAACCAGGCACTGGATGTAATTATTTACTACAGCCTATGAAGTTTCCCCATCTATTCAAGTGTTTCTTGCTCTATCGATAGTTCCAGCAAGCAACGTTCTCAAACATTGTATGGAAGCTCTTATCTTTATGGCCATCAGCAATCCATTGATATGAGGATGATGTCTGCCAGGGGAAAAGTCATTGATGTGTCTTAAGATGGCTGATGAGTCCAATCCATGCTCTACAGGTTTTTCCACATAAGAGACAGGTAGTTGCTTGGGGACAGCACAACTGCTGGCCGGGATGCTGTATGCTTTCCTTCCTCCTCTGCCGTTCCTCAGACTCTCGAGCAAAGCGATTCTCCTCAAAATGGGCTGATGGTTGATGTATGAAGCAATGCCATTGCAGTTTATTGCCAGCCAGCTCTTCCCAATTTGCAGGGCTAATGCCTCCCTTAGTAAGATATATTTTCAGAGTATCCTTGTAGCATTTCCTGGGTCCTCTTACCATGATTAAGTTGAGAAAAGAGGATTTGCTTTGGAAGAGGAGTATCAGCCATCCACACACACACAACGGCCAGCCCAGCAAAGTTGATGTTTCATAATCTTTGCCTCAACACTGGTGATATTAGCTACAGAGAGAATGATGGCATTGGTGCATCGGACTTGCCATCTGACATGGAGAATCTTTCTAAAGGCAGCACTGTTGGTACCACTCCAGATTGTTAAGATGGCTTCAATATGTCACCAATGTCTCACACCCATAAAGAAGAGTGGGAATGACTCTTGCATTGTAAACTAGGATCTTTGTTTCCATCTGCAGATCTCTGTAAATAAAGACATGATGAAGCAACTTTCTGAAGGATGCGCTGGCACAACGGATCCTAGGTTCGATCACCACATCAAGGTTGGCTGTTTGGGAGAGGTGGCTACCCAAGGTAAGGGAAATGCTTAATGTTTTCCAGGAGTTCATCACCGATAACGCATCTTATGGTTGCCAACCCCCCAGGATTGTCCTGAAGTCTCCAGGAATTAAAGATTATGTCATGTGATGAAACCTCCAGGAATTTGTCCAACCAAAATTGGCAACTCTAATGACGATTTGTGGGAGAAGGGGGGCAACTTGTGTTGGGACAGGCTGGTGGAGCACCTTAGTCTTCCTGATGTTGAGGGAAAGCCCCAGGCTATGATAGGTGCCTGAGAAAAGATCTAAGGTCAGCCTCAGTGTGCATGAAGATAGCACAATTGTCAGCATACTGAAGGTCAGGAATAACAGTCCTGGTGACTTTAGTTTTAGAATGAAGACACTGCAGGTTCAAGAGCTGGCCATCCAAATAATACTCCATCCCAATTCCAGAAGAAACGTTGTCACAAATAAGAATCGAGATCACATCAAGATAGATGGAAAAAAAGGGTTGGGATGATAATGCAGCCATGCTTGACACCAGTACAGATGGTGAACAGGTCCATCTCCAACCCATTACAGAGGACGGTGGTTGTCATCCCATCATGAAATAAAACACGATTGAACTTCAATGGACAACAGAACCTAGACAGCATCTTCCATAATGCTCCATGATTGATGGAATGAAAGGCCTTATTTAAATCAATAAATGCCATAAACAATGGCAGGTGTTGTTCTCTATACTTCTCTTGGATCTGTTGTACAACAAAAATCATGTTGGTGGTGCCCAAGACAGTCTGAAGACACACTGGGATTCTGAAAGGACATCTTTGACTGCAGGGAAGAGATAGTTCAAAAGGATGCGAGTAAGAATCTTCCCGGCAATGGAGAGGAGAGCAATGCCTCAGTAATTCCTGCACATTGACTTGTCCTCTTTCTTATTGTGACCATTTTTATTAGCATCTATTAGCATACTATCTTTATGGTATTACAATGGAGTGTCTCAACCCTTTACAGTTGAGGAGTGAACCCTCCTGACCTACCCCGTTCCAGGAACAATACTCTGGAGATAGAGCACAACAAGACCACACCTCCCTGCAGAACAAGGCAGGCAGGCAGATGTAGTTCCCAGGGCAACTGGAAGTCTAGGACTCTGGCAAGACCTTCTGGGAAAGGGAGATGGGTATATAAAAAGCTCCCTTCCCTCATTACAGGAGGTGCTGAAAGATTTCTCAGTATTTTTTTCCTACATAAACTCAGTTGCATATGGATGAGAATCTGAGATCGATCCCTCGAAGATGTAGATCAGGACTTAAATAGGGACAAGCTTTTTCAAGTGGGAATGAAACAGAGGTGGGGGAAAGACAAGGGTGGCAGGAAGAAGTAGGAAGTTGATTTTTTGTACACAGTCAGAAAAATTCTTATTAAAAAATTAAGATAACAAGATATATGAATGCATCATTAACAAACCACCTGCTGTTTCATAGCACCAAAGTAACCTGTCAGGTGATAGACAATGCCTTTTGAATAGAGAAAACATACAAAGCCTATAATGCACTGTGAAGGAAATACCTACTAAGTGATGCAAAACTGGCTTCTTGTTTTTATATATTTGAATTTTGCATATTTTTTTTTTAATGGACAGTTTTTCAGGTGTCAGTTCCACTCAAATGCCTCTCATTTATTCAGAACACAGAAGGGACTGGATAGGAGAGGGCTGACTGTAACAATCTCTTTCCCAAGACTGTTCAAACAACTATACTGTAGGGCAGGAGTAAGACTGTATCCTTTTAAAAGTTAGACTCATTTACACATACAAAAGGGGTCTGATCATGCCTGGTGCCTAGCACCCTCAAATACCACATTGTAAATACACACCAAAGAGCCTTTTTCAAAATACCTTGAAGGGATTGCTCTCCTGCTCACATATATTTTCATTCTCACTATCTTCATCTGTAATACTGCTTGTCATTCAATATCAAATAAGCTGTCTCAACCATCTGATAGCTGCAAGGGGCTCTAAAACATATGTTTCCTCCTTAGAACATTTTAAGAGAAAACTTTAAAATATTAGTTTACTTACTGCTTGCAAAGTGACTGAAGGGACATCATGAGCACAACTTACAAAAGTAACTTATAAAAGCTTTAAGTCAACAAACCCGAAGGTGTTTGCAAGCTATGAAAACAGACAATCATGTTTGATGACTTCATTCCAGAGAAAAATTAGAGGTTGCCTCAGAAGTCTGGGTGACTTTATAGCAATCTGATCTTGTTTGGTAATGTAATGTGAAGTAATGCAGTTTCTTCTAGTTCAAAGGAGAACAGCTTGCATCCCCATAGTACTTGTCATCTAAGGATCTCAAAGCATTTTGGAAATATTAAGATTTATAGCATTTATGGAGTTATTCAGGGATTATACTTAGAGCTGGCTGGACAATCTCTTTGCATGAAAAAATTAACATCTTTGGGGAAAAAAATCTGAAATCAGGATGAAAAGTCAAATGCAAAAATTTGTGTGGGAAAGAATTTCCAGAAAGATGGTGTTTGAGGAAAACCAAAATGGAATTTTTCAGTTTGCCAGCTGCCTGCCAGGAAGGGTCTTGTAAAGTTCACTGTCTGCCTCCCTCCAGCATCTCTTCAACTCTCCACCTGCTCCCAGCCCAGCTGCCATAGACACAATCAGGCTTTCAAAGCAGGTGGCCAGAGAACAGTCATTTAAACTTTGTCAGGCAAGTTCTTTGGCCAAATTGAAATTTTCTTTTGCAAAAGTTTGGTTTTGTGAAGAGGACATTTTCCACTGGAAAGTCATTCTGTCAGAAGATTCTCAACCAGCTCTAATTAGAATTACCTAACTACAAAAAGGGGTAAGTTAAGCATTATGGTTAAGGCTCAGATTTTTAAAGGTATTTAAGCATTGCTGCGTTCAGCATAGCACAGCACAAGTCTCATTTTCAAATGGGATTTTAGGGATTTTTAGGCAGTCACAGTCAATGGGATTCTGGCTTTGAAATGCCTAAATCACTTTTTGAAAATGAAGCTTAAGCTTTGCTATGCTGAATGCAGCAATGCTTAAATACCTTTAAAATTCTGGGCCTAAGTGACTTGCTCAAAGCCACAGGGAAATGGGGAACAATCTCACTAACTTCCTACAGGCAAATCAGGCAACAGAACATAGGAAGCTGACACAAAGTCCCTTTCATAACTACTAGACAGTCCCTACATAGCTATTTGCCTACCTCCTAGTTTCCTGCCTACATAACCCCACTCTTACCACTGTAGTATCTGAGTTCCTTGGTTCTGTAATTTTCATCCCCCCAATGTATGTACATTGTCAAATACATAATTCTGTGAGTTTCCACAATTAATAACTATACAAAATGCTTCAACAGAGTGCCAACTTCAACAATTTAAATGGGCTGTCCATGTCAGGCCTCTTTTTCCTTTTAGTTGTTTAGGGTTCTGTAGTGATTAGTGACTAACATATGAAAGATCATAATAGAAACTTATGCATTGAATATTTCTCAACAGTTCTTCTGGCAGGCAGCCAGATTTTTAGCCACCAAGATGCCCAGTAATGTCTTTCTGTATTTTCTTAATTCCACAGTCACCCATGGACCTCTGCATCTAAGGCTATGTCTACATTTACCATTTAATGTGCAAAAAGTCCCTTTTTTTGCGCTAAAATTGCAGGAGCATCTACACTTGTTAATGACTTTTTGCAGTGAAACTCAGAAGTTTCACTGCAAAAAGAAAGCCTCCTTCACGAGAGGCATTTAGCTCTTACCGCTGTTCTTTTTCCATTGTTGTGAAAGTGAAAACACGTTCTACCAGCGTAAACACCTTTTGGCCTCCAAAGGATATCCCACAGTTCCGAAAGTGACCACTCTGGCCAGCATCTCCACTGCTCTGACGCCAGGTAAACGGACGTCTGCCCCTCCCCCTGTAGGAAGTTGGAAACTCCCTTTCCCTTTGCTTGTAGATATGGCAGGGAAAGCAGCCAAACAGCCGGGGGGAAGGGGGAAGGGTAAAAAAATGCCACAGAAGAAACAAGGAAGTAATGGAGCTGCTGGAACATGAAGCAGGGCAACACGGGGCACTGAGCAGGGATCCAGAATGCCTTCCACTCACCCCTCCATCTTCCCACAAGACCTATCAAGAGAGCTGCACTGTGGGATAGCTACCCTACAGCGCTCTCTTCGGTGATGGAAGTGCTGCTAGCGTAAACACTCTCTGATACCTGAGGAATTAAGTGAGTACACAAACCAGCGCTTTTCTTTCACCGGTTCCCTATCACCGGTGAAACTTACAGTGCAAAAATTCTGCAAGTGTAGATGTACCCTTAGTCACCCCTACCACCTTCACTCCTCATCTATATACAAAGCTTCCGAGTTGTTACAGAGAGAAAATAAATTGTAGGAGAGACGCTTCATGCAGCTTAAAATGTGACATGCAATTCCTACCCTGCCACTCCTATTTAAATTGTGAAAATAACTTTGCTAAGTGGGTCTTAAATCTCCAAATGTATCTGGAAAAAAGAATTAGCTAATGTTGTTCACTTATGAGGAGTACAACTATTCTCACAGCTGAGTTTTCTTTCTTTCTGCCAAAGGAACTTGAACAAACACCCCTAGCAAGAACACTTCTGCAAAGCCAGGCTTTGAATATCTGAATACTGTAGTATTGTACAGTGATATTTCATTACTATCAACAGCTCATTACAGTTCAAAGACTATATTCAAACATTTTGCTTTTCAACATGTGGAAAAATGCATTGTAGGAAGTAGGAGATGGGGGGGAGAAAGGTGCCTCTGAACACTTCATCATACTCCAAGTGAAGTGTTCATTTTCCTGGCAGCATTAGGTGTACAGAGTTGAACACTACATATCAGTGGGACAGCTTAAAAGGAATGTCAACAACACTAAAGAAGTTATTTTGACAGGACCCATGTCGGTGATGCTTCACTGCATCCCATGGGGCACTACTCACCCTGTCACAAGGTCTCCACTGGTCGGTTGCCACTTCTCACAGGTCCAGTGTAATGATGCTTTGGCCCTCTGAACAAGGCACACTTAAGTTCCACCTCTTCCAGGGTTTTAAAATCCAAAAATAAAGGAATACTGTGAACTGAAAAATGGAGAATCTTTGGCAGAACCCTGCCCTACTACTCAGAGCATGGCTCCATGAAGCCATGCCTTTCAGCCAGTCTTCCTGGTCCAGACGATCCCGCACACCAGGAGGCTCGTCATGGCAGCAGTCAGACAGTTCTTGGCTGAAGCCCTCCTTCCCTCACAAGAGAGAAGCTGAGCTCAGCTCTCCTTCCTGACCAGCCCTAAACTGAGCAGGCCCTTCTTCTTTTAACTCCCCACTCCACACTTGCCATCTGCCACAGGCACAGCAGGGTGGGGACAGCTGGGTCCTGAGGTCATCATTAACCCTCCTTGCCAGTTTGGGGTCCGTTGTCCCCATCAGATATATATTTTGAAAACAATAATAAAAGGGTGTCACAGGGTTCTCTACTCACTGCTGGGACACCCCCTTGTGACTGAATCTGAGGAAGAAGTTCTCAACCAGTCCAGTTCCCTCTTCCACCATTCACTTACCCTGCAGCCTCTCTCTGTGACTTGGGTTGCTCTTTTGATTTGTGACCCAGCCCTCTAGGTAGGTCATTATGTATTGCTCCCCTTCCAGGGTATCAGAGGAGTTTGACATCTCCTGCAATTCTATGCCACTTCCCAGGGGCTGATAGGAGAATCTGGGGCCCACCCACTATCCTGGATTCCACCCACTATCCTATAATCAGCAGCCAAGTTCTGCACAATCTCTAACCTCAGTGCTCTTTCCCTGACCTACTTCTGTCAAGGTTCCTTCCCCACTCTGAGGTAAAGATGTGGGGACCCGCATTAAAGACCCCCTAAGCTTATTTTGACCAGCTTGGGTTAAAAACTTTCCCAAGGCACAGATTCCACCTTGAACAGTATGTTGCCACCACCAAGTGATTTAGACAAAGAATCAGGGAAAGGACCACTTGGATTCCTATTCCCCCAAAATATTCCCCCAAGCCCTACACCCCGCTTTCCTGGGGAATGCTTGAGAATAATATCCTCACCAATTGGTACAGGTGAACACAGACCCAAACCCTTGGATCTTAAGAACAATGAAAAATCAATTGGGTTCTTAAAAGAAGAATTTTAATTAAAGAAAAGGTAAAAGAATCACCTTTGTAAAATCAGGATGGTAAGTACTTTACAGAATAACAAAAGACTTAAAAACACAGAGGATTTCCTCTCTAGGCAAAACTTTAAAGTTACAAAAACAGGAATAAACCTCCCTCTTAGCACAGGGAAAATTCACAAGCTAAAACAAAAGATAACCTAACACATTTCGTTGCTATTACTTATTATTTCTGCAATACTAGATGCTTAGTTCAGATATGGCTTAGGGAGATATATTTTCCCTGCCCCTGGTTTCTTGTTGACTCCAGGAGACACAGACACAAAACCTTCCCCCACAGATTTGAAATTATCTTCTCCCCTGATTGGTCCTTTTGGTCAGGTGCCACCCAGATTATCTGAGCTTCTTAACCCTTTACAGGTAAAAGAGGAATTAACCCTTTACAGGGTAAAGAGGGATTTTATGCTACCCTTAGCTGTATGGTGATGGCAACTTCCTACTCTACCTCCCACAGACTTTCTTTTCCATGCTTGTGGGTTAACCCGTCCCTCCTGGCCAGAGAATAACTTCCACACCATGGTCCCTTTTTACTTCAAATGTAATGGCTTTATATTTTAGCCAGTTTCTCCCACAGCTGAGCTTTATCAGCTATTTCCATACAGCCAGACTTTCCACCAGGTGTGGCCTATAAGGTTAATGGGCTCTATCTGCACCTTAAACACTTCAGGGCTGGGCTAGACTGAGCACCTCATTACAAGAGGTATGATGATTGTCTGTTTCAAAGGGCCACATCTTCTGCTGCAGTAAATCAGTCAAGTTCAAGTTGATTTATGTCAGTTTAAGATCTGGCCCTAAATGGTTATGTATATTTATAACTAAATGGGGAGGATTTTTGCAACATACAAAAGGGCCAGTTCAATGCTCATTTACCACACCATATAATCTTGTTTACATGAATGGGTTTGGGACGTATGTGTATCAGCACAAATTTGGCCTGATTTGTGTGTAACCATTTAAATATGAAATCAGTTAAAGCTTTATAAATGCAGAGTAAATCCTTAGTAAGTAAAAATAAATTATCTGCATTTAGAAAAAAGTTGTTCCCCAAGTCCTCCAACTTCTAAGCTAAAGGTCACTACTAAAGGGTGACACTGTCTTTCACCATTCATGGCACATAGCTGCCCATAATAGCATTCTTTTATGAATTGTAGCTATGACTTAAGGAGGATTCAACTTTTGACATGGAAAGGATTCA
>NC_048310.1:18192038-18212155 GCF_013100865.1 Trachemys scripta elegans
CTACCTGAAAGGGGGTTCCAAAGAGGATGGATCTAGACTGTTCTCCGTGGTACCAGATGACAGAACAAGGAGTAACGGTCTCAAGTTGCAGTGGGAGAGGTTTAGGTTGGATATTAGGAAAAACTTTTTCACTAGGAGGGTGGTGAAGCACTGGAATGTGTTACCTAGGGAGGTGGTGGAATCTCCTTCCTTAGAGGTTTTTAAGGTCAGGCTTGATGAAGCCCTGGCTGGGATGATTTAGTTGGGGATTGGTCCTGCTTTGAGCAGGGGGTTGGACTAGATGACCTCCTGAGGTCCCTTCCAACCCTGATATTCTATGAAGTAATGAAATCCGTTGGTGGCTTGTTAGTAGCTAATTAGCTAATGCGCCTGAAAAAAGGTTACTAGGATTCAGCAAAAGTGATTCCTGGAAACAGGAAGTTCCTGAGCAGAGGAACTGCCAGGACAGATCACCAGAGCAGAAGCCTGGAAAGTATGCCCCTAGAAAACACAGCTCCTCTAAGAAAGAGGATGACTCAGATATGATGACAACACCTCCTGAACCACCACAGAAGCCTGGGGAGTTACAGCTGGCTGGAAACAGTGGCTGCAAGTGAATGCTGCAAGGCAGAATAAAGACAGAGACTGAAATGAACCCAGGCCTGGGAAGGAGAGCTGAGGAGACTACAGCTGCAGAGGGTGAGGAGATCAAACAACACTGAAAGCCTGGAACACAGAGAAGAGAGACCCTTTATTTTTGAATATTTGGACTTAAAATAAAATAGATCCCAGCAGGGGACTTTCGTTTCTGATATGGAGTTATATAAGGAGAACTGAAGAGGGTGAGAGAAAGGAGAGAGCACCTACAGCATCAAACTTGGCCAGAAGGAGGTGCTATATGAGAGTTACACCCTGTGACACAGTGCAATCCAGTGAAACCATAGAAATTATAGCAAGACCGAAGACTTATATTTCTTGGCCCCATCTGACAATTAGCACTCAACATATTCTATAATTGTAGTAAAACATTAAAATCTAAAAATGTCAGATAAAATAAGAATAATAGTTACAGGTTGTATAGTGTCTTTAAGCACCCTCTTATCCCTTCATCCCTTATGGAATACATTTTTAATGGCAAGTGAACTTTGTTATATTGAAAAATCACTAAAACTTTATAAACATTCAAAACTCAAGCTTGCTTCCGTTAGGCATAAAAAACTACGAATTATTCATTTCGCCTGTCAAATATGATGTACGTTCATTATTGGGGTATTGTAAATAAGTCACTAAGAAATAACCTCTCATTTTGCTATGGAGTCATTTGAATCTCTTTTAGAAAAACAAACCAGTCTTTCTTTATGTTTGCTCCCAGTGGAAATGCCTATCTTTAAAATTTGCATGTAAAACACTTCCAATTTACAAAACCAAGGAACTGAAGCCATTTTCCTTATTCTGTTTTGTTTATGTATTGCTTTATGTGATTACCATTCGTGACCAGAATCAGACTATGGCTGACCATTATCTGACCCAGTAGCACAATATTCTACAAACCATGTACTGTGAATTCTTAGCTGGCTGTGCAAAAACCATGCTGCTTGCTCTGAAGAGATGTGTAGTGGTAGCTAGTCTGTTCCTACATTAATTAAAAGACTTTTGAAGTAGAATCTGACAGCTATATAAAATCACTTTTTAAAACAGCAAGTTACAATTTAGAAGCCTGGTAGACATAGTGGGTTTAAATCCACTCTTATTGTCACAGGGAGAGACAAGTTATACCTGCCCTTCAGAAAAAAATCAGCCCCAAGGGATCACAGGTAGTGCCCTGCCTTGGTCTTCTTTCTGTTGGGAATGGGCAGCTCGAAGCTGGAATTTCAAAGGAGCCCAAGCGAGACACTTTGCATTGAAAATCATTGGGAGTTGGTTGTCTAAAATTCTTTAAGTACATCGGAAGCAGGAAGCCTGCTAAACAACCAGTGGGGCCACTGGACAGTTGAGATACTAAAGGAGCACTCAAGGAAGATAAGGCCATTGTGGAGAAACTAGATTATTTCTTTGCATCGGTCTTCACGGCTGAGCCATTCTCTTTAGGTGACAAATCTAAGGAACTGTCCCAGATTGAGGTGTCATTAGAGGAGATTTTGGAACAAATTGATAAATTAAACAGTAATAAGTCACCAGGACCAGATGGTATTCATCCAAGAGTTCTGAAGGGACTCAAATATGAAATTGCAAAACTACTATCTGTAGTGTGCAACCTATCATTTAAATCAGCTTCTGTACTAGATGACTGGAGGATAGCTGATCCTGTACCAATGAAGTCAATGGAAGTTTTGTCACTGACTCTTATGAACCCAGCGTCTAATCCTCAACTTCTAGTACCAGCTCCATAGAAGTCCCACCAGCAGAGCTGCTAAAGGACTATGATGACTCACCTACTTGTCCACGGAAGGAGTATGTTCTGTACTAGAACTGGTAGAAGGCTATTAACTGAGACTATCTTTGTTATATGGAAACATTACACAATTCTACAAAGCTATACAAATTCATACATTTGGGTCTTTGTCTTGAGAGATACCTCATGCCACCACAATCTGCATTGTTTAGATCAGACATCTTATTTGGAATCTAAGGAAAGTTACCCTTTTGGGTGACAGAGTATAACCTTCAACTTCTAAATGAAGAAAACATAAGCAAATCCAACAAAATGTTTGCCTGCATCACCTGCATGTATACTAACAGTGCATGCTATTACGGTTATATTCACATTTAAGACCTTGCAGAACTAAAGCAAAAATATCCCTATATTGCTACCACTGGCTCAGCTCAGTAATAGGAACATTGAAAACACTAGCACAGACAGGACTCCAGATGGTTGCTAGCATTTTAAGCACCATGTCATCTAATCTTGCTCCAAGCAGGGCTACCTGTCATGGTGCTTAAAACATCAGTGCCAGCCAGTGCTTTGTCTACAATGGTGCTTCCACAATTGCTATCCTTGGTGGAGTTGCACTGATAGCAGTGAGAGATGGAAACTTTAGGGGAAAAAAATCCTAATGTTCATGAGGCCATAGAAAACAATTTTTTAATTTCAGCATACAAGTATTTGGGCTGGAAGTGGTTGTTTGCTCAAACAATCATGTGACTTATCCGACCACTCACAACTAGGCACTAGCTTGAATTTTAAATGCTCAACATCAATGTGAGTAAACATTTCTAAGAGACAGTCATTTAATAATTTAAACAACTAACACATTCTAGGGAATCAATCAGTTCATGGATATTGTGTAGATAGAAAAAGAGGCTAAATTCTTCAAATAAATTACTCACTCAACTCTCATTACAGATTATCTTATACTTATATAAATACACATTTATATCTATAGATACAGCTGTACTATATATATGAAAATATAAATAAATGCAAATGACAATAGCACAGACAATAGCACAAGTTGCTATATAAAGCATAGTCGTAGCCAGAGGTTTTCTAGTTTTTTAAAATAGTAAATCATGAAATAAATGTGATATAATTTTCAGTCATGATTTGAAGTGTAGCTGTGCTAATGAGAATTGTTTCAAAAGGCAGAGAAGCTTGACGAAGAATTGCTTATTGTTAATGGATAATAGACTGAGAAGAGATCATAATATATAACAAATACAAAAGATACAACAAGTGTATGGTTAAATCCTAAGGGTTTGTTTTCCCATTAAACAGTTTTAAAATTTACTGATTAGTTCTCAAAGTGGTAAAAGAACTTTGCAGTATTTTTTATGTTGTTGGCTTTTACACACCTGACTACGCTGGCTACCACTTTTTCAAAGGAACATCTGGTTCATTGATGTCTAGAACTGTAGTGTACAAGCATAAATGCTTCTATCAAGGGAAGCGGGGCTGTGAAATTGCAAGCTTCTTCTTAGAAAGTGCCTTTTGGACCCTGATATGCAATTTTAAATTACATTTTTTGCATCCTGCTATCAAGATAAAAAACTGCCAGTCAATACAATACCTGAATTCTGATAACCTAAGACGGTATTATACAAGAATGGGGTTATGTCTTCATTGCAGGGTTAGCCTAGCATGGGTAGAGAGTCCCCACTGAAAACCCCTACCCATGCCAGACCTGTGTGCTGCATCCACAATGGTGATGTCTGAGCCTGTGTGCTGGGCTGGATTTCTAGTAGGCTGTCCTTTGGTTCTTTGAGCTGCATTAAACTGGGCCACTCTATGAATTCATTCAGTGTGTTATAGGAGAACTGTCCTACTTTGGTACTTTGCAGAAGTGCTCTTATGGGTCTTCTTGAAATCATACCACAGCTTTATCAGAAGGCTGGTGTCAGCTTTAGGCCAACTGGCAGCATGGATTAGAAGGATTTCTTGAGTGACATCTCTGTTTAAAAGCTGTGGAAGTTCAGCAGAAATTAAGCAGGAACACATGGGACTAAAAGGCAGTGCAGATGAAGGGAGGTGTTAGACGAGAACATTCTGCCCAGATGGAATGGTGAATTAGGATTCAAGGACTAACAGCACACCTTGGGCTTGATAAACTTGTATGCTCACTGAAAAATGGATGGGTTGCCCACCACAGCTGATGCGAGACTGAGCTCAAGGCTATCACCTCATCTGTGCTTGAAAGCCTGAGCTTGAAGCACCTTCAAACCTAGGCTACAGGTTTCTCTGTGTGGACAGACATGGAGTAAGAGGAAACACCTGGACTATATCATGGGCTAACTCTGCAGTGAAGACATACTCTTAGACCTGGTCTACACTACGAGTTTAGGTCAAATTTAGCAGCGTTAAATCGAATTCAGCCTGGACACGTCTACACGACAAAGCCCTTTTTTTCGACTTAAAGACCCCTTTAAACCGACTTCTTTACTCTGCCTCCGACGAGGGGATTAGCGCTGAAATCAGCCTTTCGGGGTCGGATTTGGGGTAGTGTGGACGGAATTCGACAGTATTGGCTCCCGGGAGCTATCCCAGAGTGCTTCATTGTGACCACTCTGGACAGCACTCTCAACACAGATGCACTGACCAGGTAGACAGGAAAAGCCCTGCGAACTTTTGAATTTCATTTCCTGTTTGCCCAGCGTGGAGAGCACAGGTGACCATACAGAGCTCATCAGCACAGGTAACCATGATGGAGTCCCAGGATCGCAAAAGAGCTCCATCATGGACCGAACGGGAGGTACGGGATCTGCTCGCCATACGGGGAGACGAATCAGTGCTAGCTGAACTCCGTAGCAGTAAATGAAATGCCTGAACATTAGAAAAAGTCACAAAGGGCATGAAGGACAGAGGCCATAACAGGGACGCACAGCAGTGCCGCGCGAAAATTAAGGAGCTAAGGCAAGCCTACCACAAAGCCAGAGAGGCAAATGGAAGGTCCAGGGCAGAGCCGCAGACATGCTGCTTCTACGTGGAGCTGCATGCCATGCTACTGGGTGCAGCCACCACTACCCCAACCCTGTGCTTTGACTCCATCAATGGAGAATCATGCAACACAGAAGCGGGTTTGGGGGATGAAGAAGATGATGATGATGAAGAAAATGAAGATAGCTCACAGCAAGGAAGTGGAGAAACCGGTTTCCCCAACAGCCAGGATATGTTTATCACCCTGGACCTGGAACCAGTAACCCCCGAACTCACCCAAGATGTGCTCCCAGACCCTGAGGGCACACAAGGGACCTCTGGTGAGTGTAACTTTGTAAATATTACACTGGTGAGTGTACCTTTGTAATATTACACATGGTTTAAAAGAAAGCGTGTTTAATGATTAATTTGCCCTAGCAATCACGGCCAGTACAGCTACTGGAAAAGTCTGTTAACGTGTATGGGGATGGAGCGGAAATCCTCCAGGGACATTTCCAGAAAGCTCTCCTTGATGTACTCCCAAAGCCTTTGCAAAAGGTTTCTGGGGAGGGCTGCTATATCCCGTCTGCCATGGTAGGACACTTTACCACGCCAGGCCAGTAGCACGTAGTCTGGAATCATTGCATAACAAAGCATGGCAGCATATGATCCCGGTGTTTGCTGGCATGCAGACAATATCCATTCCTTATCTCTTTTTGTTATCCTCAGGAGAGTGATATCATTCACGGTCACCTGGTTGAAATGGGGTGATTTTATTAAGGGGACATTCAGACGTGCCCGTTCCTGCTCGGCTGAACAGAAATATTCCCCGCTGTTAGCCACGCGGTGGGAGGGAGGGGTGAAGTGATCATCCCAGAGAATTGGGTGTGGGGGGGGAAAGGGGGATAGTTGGGTTTGTGAAGCCCCTTCTTTTACATTGCAAACCCATTTTAAATGGTCAACCCAACAGGTGCTTGGTATGGGAAATGAGGGCGCTGCTGTTTGAAACCATTCCCACATGTTATGAAGGTTAAAAAAGCCAAAAGTCTGTGGCTTACCATGGCTGCCTGCAAGCCGAATTCTGTTGCCTGGCACTGCGTGAGTGATCTCTCACACCAAACCGGAAGGCCCTCAATATAATAGGAAAAATGCAACCTTGTAACGAAAGCACATGTGCTGTGTAATGTGAACAACAAAATTTAACGTGAAAGAGTGTACCCATTGTTCTCTAAAATGTGTCTTTTTAACCACCGCTCCCTTTTCCTCCACCAGCTGCAAATGTTTCTCCTTCACAGAAGCTAGTGAAGATTAGAAGGAGAAAACGGCGGACTTGGGATGATATGTTCTCGGAGCTCCAGATGTCCTCCCACGCTGACAGAGCACAGCAGAATGCATGGAGGCAGACAACGTCAGAGTGCAGAAAAGCACAATATAAACGAGAGGAGAGATGGCGGGCTGAATCGCGGGCTGAAGAGAGCAAGTGGCAGGCTGAAGAGGATAGGTGGCGTCAGCTTGCAGACAGAAGGCAAGAGTCGATGCTCCGGCTGCTGGAGCATCAAACTGATATGCTCCAGCATATGGTTGAGCTGCCGGAAAGGCAGCAGGAGCAGAGACCACCGCTACAGCCCCTGTGTAACCAACAGCCCTCCTCCCCAAGTTCTGCAGCCTCCTCACCCAGACGCCCAAGAATGCCGTGGGGGGGCCTCCAGCCACCCAGCCACTCCACCCCAGAGGATTGCCCAAGCATCAGAAGGCTGGCCTTCAGTAAGTGTTAAAGTTTTAAAGTGCAGTGTGTCCTTGTCCTTCCCTCCTCTCCCATCACACCCAGTGCTTCCCTCCTCCCCCACCTCTCCCAGGCTACCTTGGCAGTTATCCTATTTGTGTGATGAATTAATAAAGAATCCATGAATGTGAAGTAACAATGACTTTATTGCCTCTGCAAGCGGTGCTCAAAGGGGGGAGGGGAGGGCGGTTAGCTTACAGGGAAGTAGATTGAACTGGGGGGAAGGGTGTGGGAGGGTTCATCAAGGAGAAATAAACAGAAGTTTCACACCGTAGCCTGGCCAGTCACAAAACTCGTTTTCAAAGCTTCTCTGATGTGCATTGTGCCCTGCTGTACTCTTCTAACCGCCCTGGTGTGTGGCGGCGCGTAATCAGCGGCCAGGCGATTTGCCTCAACCTCCCACCCCGCCATAAATGCCTCCCCCTTACTCTCACAGATATTGTGGAGCACACAGCAAGCAGCAATAACAATGGGGATATTGGTTTCGCTGAGATCTATCCGAGTCAGTAAACTGCACCAGCGCGCTTTTAAACGTCCAAATGCACATTCTACCACCATTCTGCACTTGCTCAGCCTATAGTTGAACAGGTCCTAACTGCTGTCCAGGCTGCCTGTGTACGGCTTCATGAGCCATGGCATTAAGGGGTAGGCTGGGTCCCCAAGGATAACTATAGGCATTTCAACATCCCCAATGGTTATTTTCTGGTCTGGGAAGAAAGTCCCTTTCTCCAGCTTTTGAAACAGACCAGAGTTCCTGAAGACGAGAGCATCATGTACCTTTCCTGGTCATCCCACGTTGATGTTAGTGAAACGTCCCTTGTGATCCACCAGGGCTTGCAGCAGCATTGAAAAGTACCCATTTCAGTTTATGTACTCGCTGGGTTGGTGCTTCGGTGACAAGATAGGGATATGGGTTCTGTCTATCGCCCCACCTCAGTTAGGGAATCCCATTGCCGCAAAGCCATCCACTATGACCTGCACATTTCCCAGAGTCACTACCCTTGATACCAGCAGGTCTTTGATTGCGTTGGCTACTTGGATCACAGCAGCCCCCACAGTAGATTTGCCAACTCCAAATTGATTCCCGACTGACTGTCTGGCATTGCAAGCTTCCACAGGGCTATCGCCACTCGCTTCTCAACTGTGAGGGCTGCTCTCATCCTGGTATTCTGGCGCTTCAGGGCAGGGGAAAGCAACTCACAAAGTTCCATGAAAGTGCCCTTACGCATGTGAAAGTTTTGCAGCCACTGGGAATTGTCCCACAACTGCAACATGATGCGGTCCCACCAGTCTTGTTTCCCAGGCCCAGAATCGACATTCCACACCATGAACCTGCCCCATTAACACCATGATTTGCACATTGCTGGGGCCCGTACTTTGTGAGAGGTCGACATCCATGTCAATTTCTTCATCAATCTCGTCACCGCGCTCCAATTGTCTCCTCGCCTGGTTTTGCTTTGGCATGTTCTGGCTCTGACTATACTCCAAGACAATGCGCGTGGTGTTCATAGTGCTCATAATTGCCGCGGTGATCTGAGCGGGCTCCATGATCCCAGTGCTATGGGGTCTGGGCTGAAAAAAGGTGCGAAACTATTGTCTGATGGAGGGAGGGAGGGGCGAGTGACGACATGGCTTACAGGTACAGGAAATTAAAATCAACAAAGGTGGCTGTGCATCAGGGAGAAACACAAACAACTGTCACACAGAATGCCCCCCCCCCCCAAAGATTGAACTCAAAACCCTGGGTTTAGCAGGCCATTAATTTCATGGAGGGAGGGGGAAGCAAATGAATACAGAACAAATCTGGTTCATCTATCTTTTACATCTTAGGTGCAGCATGACTGATAGCCATCGGCATCTTCTAGGTGCTTGGCAGAAGATGCTGAATTACGATTGCTAGCCATCATCATCAAGACGGTGCAGTAGGACTGCCAGCAGGACTGAGTCTCCAGGAGACAAAACATGTCTGCCCAAGCGCCTGTGACTGAACTCACTGAGGAGTACAACGACGATGGATACCAATCATAATATACCATCTACTGCCAAAAGGCAAGGAGCTGCTGTTGTATAGAAATGCAGTACCACGTCTGCAGGCACCCAGATAGCTGATGATGGCTACCAGTCATATTGCACCGTCTACTGCCAAAAGGCAATTAGCTGCTGCTGTATAGCAATGCAGTACCACGTCTGCCGGCACCCAGATGACATATGGTGAAGGTGAGCTGAGCTGAGCGAGCTCCATGCTTGCCGTGGTATGTCGTCTGCACAGGTAACCCAGGAAAAAAGACGCGAAACAATTGTCTGCCATTGCTCTCATGGAGGGGGGCGGGGCCTGACGACATGAACCCAGAATGCTCCGCAATACTGTTTTTGCCTCATCAGGCATTGGGATCTCAACCCAGAATTCCAATGGGCGGTGGAGACTGCGGGAAGTGTAGGATAGCTACCCACAGTGCAACGCTCTGGAAGTCGACGCTAGCCTCGGTACTGTGGACGTGGTCCGCCGACTTAATGCACTTAGAGCATTTTATGTGGGGACACACACAATCGACTGTATAAAATCAATTTCTATAAAACCGGTTTCTATAAATTCGACCTAATTTCGTAGTGTAGACATACCCTTATAGACTAAGAGCACAGCTGGTTATTAGAATTGGAGGCTTTGGTTACTACTTGAAGAAAAGAACTCGGTGACCAAATCCCAGTCCCACTGAAGACAATAATAATTTAAAAATTGATGTCAGTAGGAGATAAAGGGCCAAATCCTCTGCTCACCTTGATTTCTGTGGAACATAAGTAAAGCAAGCATACAAGTTTAAGTTTGGGATATTTGGATTTAAAGGAACCAAAAACTGAAATCCTCATGGAGTTGACTCAGACCTTTATGTGTTCAAGGCAGATAAACAGAGTACCATGCCCTTTACTGCACATAGGTCTTTTTAGATGACGCCTTAAAAACTATGATCCCTGTGCATTCTGCATGAACTTTATTCTTATGAAAAGTACTATGGGATCTGTAAAATTTCTCTCAATGTCTTTGGACAGTTTCCTCACTGGGCATACTATCTTGTAGCTAGCATCCAGCTCAATTCAGCAGTGCTGTAAACAACGACCTATATTTACAGCGGGCTAAATCACAGCCTCATTTTTTTGTATGCACTATCTGGGCCTATAAAATGTGTGCCTGTGATTTTGCATCTGCAAAAGGAATTGTGCTACTAACATCCTAATTTGTGCCTGCAGGTTAGGGGCACACGGCTCCATTTATGTGGCATCTTAATGTTTTCTTGGGAAGATGCTGCAGTTTTGAGGCACACCCACACAGAGAGGTAGGCTCAAAGTAACCATTATCAACAAATAGGAAGAGCAATACACAAGGGCACCCTGTAAATCTGCACGTTCATAAAAGGATGTTCCATCATTTCACAGTTTTCTCCCCCCAAAAACCGCTAACAATTTTATTTTTACTTTAAGGCTAAGTATCATGAACAAAGGGTGCATAATTCTGTAGGGACATATTACATCACATGTGTTTACATTCGGTACAGCATTAAACTTAAACAGCACTAGAAGAACAATTCAAATGTATCTGACTAACTAATTGTCATTAAAATAGATAGGCAGATGTCTCTCGAGCACAGTTGCATCTGAAGAAACCACTGGATGTCCTGTTCCTGATTCTGCTAGGGCAATTTCTTGACCCTGCTGAAATGCAGTACCTGCAGCAAAGATAGTTCTAGTTTAACTAAAGACTGTACAGGATTCAACTTAAGGTTATGTGGGCAGCCTTAATTCTGCCATTTCCTAACTTTTAAGTGCTTGACTTTGCAAACTTAATGTTCTTTTAATGAAGAATTTTGGATGTAAAATTATGAATGTTTTATAGATTTCTGTAACACACTTCAGAGATAGAAAACACCTACATTCAAGCGCTATCCTGCTGCAGCAGCAATATAGATGGCAGACAGGACTTTTTATGCCCTTTGAACACTGATGTTCTTGAGGTGAACCCTGGCAAAACTAAACAGAAATGGACAGACCACAGAGCTCAAGGTATTAGATTTCATTTTTGTGAAAGGAGTGGAATACCTAAAAGAAAGTTGGAATACACGTTGACAACTGACAGAGATGTATCGATTCAAGGTATTGCTTCAGAATTTTGTAATTAAAAAGGCAGACAGCCTATCTAGCTGCTATCATCTGAGGAGACAGAAGCCCAATTTTTAATAAAATATTTGTAAAGTTTTGTGTTCAGTTTGAGAACATTTGCTTCTCTGGAAATGTTTGAGCTGCACTGCAAATGTCAAAATAGAAAGACTTATAGCTGACCAGGACAAGATTTAAAATACATTAATAATATAGGGTCAGATTCTGACCCCTGCTCTGGGAGCTCTTGTATGGGAGTAAGGGGTCAGAAGGTGCTCCCTAACTCCACTGTACTTGCTACCCATCCATTCCACAAGTAGCTGTGGAGATGGGGGGGAGAATTTACTACTCCCCTTCCCCCATAGGTAGCAGGAGTCCCATCCCCTCAGTGTGCAGCCAGCACAGATGGAGTAGGAGGTAAGCTGTGCCAGAGAAAGGGCTGATACTGATGTTTAGGGTACGTCTACACTTACTGGAGGGTCCGGCTGCAGGCAATCGATGTTCTGGGATCGATCCCAGAAGTGCTCGCCGTCGACGCCGGTACTCCAGCTCGGTGAGAGGAGTACGCGGCATTGGCGGGGGAGCCTCCCTGCCGCGTCTGGACCTGTGGTAAGTTCAGACTAAGGTACTTCGAATTCAGCTACGTTATTAACGTAGCTGAATTTGCGTACCTTAGTCCGAAGTGGGGACTTAGTGGGGACCAGGCTGAAGTTCCTCTATGGAGTAAATGGGAAGCAGCAAGTGAATTGTAAATGAGTCACAATCTGGCACAACTTGCTGCCTCTTAGTGCAGGTTGAAAGGTGCCAACCCCACAGTAATTATTTTATTTGTTACCCACCTCTCCCTACACTCTCACCAAATAAACTCAGACTCTGTAGATAATTCTCCTTAGCATAATAATCTATTACAGAACTGGAGTCACAATACCAGGGTGATATACTGAGGTCTTATGTTACTTTGCTGAGAAGTGGGGAGAAACCATCATTCTGTGTGGGCAAATTCAAATTAGCCAGGTATAAAATAGCAAGGTTTTAGCTTACAACAGAAAAGAGTAAAGGCAAAAGCGAGAATAGAAACAGGACCAAAAAGTTGCTACACTGATCAGGGAAGGTCTAGCCACACTCTAATTCTTACCCATCAGCTGAAATCTCCAACTTTGCTTTCTCAGATAGCATTTTCTATTTCTAGCTTTCAACCATTTGGTGATCCTGCCTGGAATACAAGGATCCTGTCTCTCACTGGAATAGTATTCCTTTAAACATTCAGCTTTTGTATGAATGTATGTCTAGATGGTTGTGTGTTCATATATATCTTCTGCCTTCCTAGAGCCTGTTAAAGTCTAACATGGTACAACATTTAGATGTCAACCATCTTGTCTTACTGGCCCAGACTCCACTGTCAGTTAGGTAAGCTCCATTTGCCTATTTAAATTCACAGCGCCACCATTATTTGGCTTTTTGAGGAGGGGTGTAACATGCTTTCAGCTACCTTATGTATAACAGGCCAAATCAAATTCTTGATTTTAAGTTGTAAAAAATAAAAATGTTCACATCATACAGAGGTGAAAACAAAAGCTATAATTTATCTCTCCCCTGCCCTAGCGTAACCTAATTCAGTTAATCTTTGAAAGTGCATGCTGTTTTGGAGTTTTAATCTTGATTTGGGTTTCTGGCAGCAGAATTTAAGATTAATCTAGTATTAGAATTCTGATATTTACACTACTGTAAACAAATAATAAAATGTGACTAAGCACTGCTTTCTCTTTAGTTCCTATGCAAATGAGAGCTAAAAGCTTATCCATGTTAGACTTCTTGTTCAATCACACAGCCCAGAGTTAGAGAGAGAGTGTGTGTGTGTGTTTGTTTTTTAAGGTAAAACTGCCTTCAGTTGGCACTAGTCCCAGTATCTTATTCTAGTTTTATGGGACTTTTGACTACTATAGCTGTCGAATTAGTGACAGTACAGTATGGTTTATTGGTGTACACTCTCAGAAAAGTAGGAACAAAGCTGAGACCATGTGATTTCATTTTTTACTTCTTACACTGTTCTGAGCTGTCATGCTAGATCTGTTTCTTTCTAGCCCTTCAAGGTAGGATGAACTCCATGGTGGGTCTAAAGAGGTTCATAGCCAAGTTCATTAAGTAGACCTGTTAATCCTCTCCATGAATTGTGCTCCTGTTTCTTATGAGACTTTGTTCAATAGATTTTCTAAAACCTTGATGAAAATCTAATCTGATCTTAAGGTTTTTCAAAGATTTTGATTTAAAAAAAAATCATCAAGGGGTCACTTGCTGGACAGCTGATGGTGTTTTTACCTCTGTGTCATCTAATATTTATTCAGATCCTGGTCAGACAACCCGATGGTAAAAATGCTGCTGTCTTGTCTATACTAGTGCTCCACTAGGGGAGCTGCACTAGTGGTGGTGCATGATAATTAAAACTAAGGGTATGTATACAATACAGCGACACAGCTACAGCACTGCAGCTCTGCCACTGTAGTGTAGATACTACTTCCATTGTCAGAAGGGTTGGGGGGGTGGGTAAGTGTATGTTATTCACTTCTTTGAGATGTGGTAGCTAGGTTGACAGAAATATTCTTCCATCTGTCTGTCTAGGTCTGTCTCCAATGGGGTTAACCCCACTGTAAAGTTTTTCACAGCTCTGAGTGATGTAGCTAGGTCAACCTAATTTTTAGGTGTAGACCAGGCCTAAGAAAACCTTAAGTGTAGACATAGCTTTAGAGGCTGTAGAATGAGACCCTGAAATTTTGCTAAAATTATGCATGATCAATCTTTCAGTAGCTTAGTCTTCAGCACCTGGTATACTCTACTCAAATTGCTCACCATATCTCTGTCTCTGCTCTTATATTTACTTAAGCTGCCAGTTAACCAGTCCCAGATCTTCATAATTATATGTATTTTGTTTGAGTTATACCACACATCAGCAAAGTACCATTGTATATGGTGGGGGGGAAACCTTGTATAATACTAAATAAGTGAGTCCATGCAAAGCTTTTTGTACCTAAATGATATAATGCTCCCTTTAGTAGGCTGCCAATGGATAAATGATAGAGTTATTATCCAGAGATGTTTTTCAAGATTGGCTCTAAGTTACTCTGCCTGTCAATGGCCTGAGCAACTGATGTGTCAGCGGGAGTACATCCAGTCATATGCTCTCTCTTGCCATACACCCTATTATCTGTCCTTGACTTCTACGCTGGCAGCAGGGTGGTGACATAATAGGCAAACGCTAACTATAGCCACCAGAACATCCCCCTGCACTGGGACCATCCGCTCATAGCTAGCTATGCTGGTTTAAGGGTCATAACATGCTGCTGGTCAACTCACTGCACTAGAGGATCTGTGCCCTGGTGTGAGCAAGTGTGGCCCAAATTTGGTCTTATTGTTTAGCAAATACCCATTAGCAGCAAAACGGCACTTCTCTGCCTTCAAAATGATGATTTTTTTTTTTTAATGAAGGCATGAACAAGGTTGGGTTTTTTCAACTCAGCAAAAAAACACTCTGACTTGTGGTAAGAATTTTTGTTCCCCATGTAGTTCCTCCAAATACAACTATACCAGCCCAATAAAAAACATCAAAGAGAAGTACACCTTAATTACAGCACACACTTGGGGTCAAATTCAGCTGTGAAGTAACTTCATGGAAATCAATGAAGTTAAAAAAAAGTTACATCAGGGATAAGTTTGAGCTCTAGAAATGGTCAGGAAGACACTGTTTGAAACCCTTTGGTTATGCTTTTTATAGCTTTCCTCTGCAATCAATGTACATAGCGGATTTTTGTACATCTGTTTATTTGTGACTAGCCACATTCAATAAAGAAAAAAGCATGCTGATAATACACCACCTGGGTATACACTATCCCCAGGAAGAGCCTCAACCCTTTGCCCCAGATGTTTGCAAAAATAAAATCTGCAAAATAATTATCTCAAACACAATTAGTTTTGCCAATAAAGCTACAGCAGCCACCTTGTAGTTTTATGGGACTTTTCCCCAAAGCTCATTTTGGAAGCTTCCCTGAATACATTTTCAATTGATTTTAATTTCATCCTATCATACGATGATTCATTGCTGCACATATGCATGCACTGAAGTGCAATTAGTTCAAATAGTTGTAGGCTTCATGCAAATACTGCAGGGAAATAAGATACAGTATATCATCTGATTCAAGTACAAGTACAGAGGTGGTATCAGATTAGATTTTCAGACTTCTCTCTTTTTGGCCTGATCCTTTCATTTTAACTGAAAACCATGTGACACATTAGCCCTAATATATGCCAAAGTACCAAATTTCTCTCCATGACTATCTGCATGTGTAAAATGAATTTTTCAAGAATTTGTCCAACATGCCATCTCTAGCATTTCAGACAACTTTTCATGGGGAAGATGACACAATTTGGCTGCTATGTATATTCTGTACATTTTAAAAAATATATGAACTTGCGATAAAGGTATAATTTCACAATTTTTATTCATGAAAATGGGAAAAGAATAGCCTGCTATGACATTTAACCTACCTAACCTACCTAAACACTGTGCAAGACGTATTAAAGATCTTGTTAAATTGAAATGATTCACTCAAATCAATATATAGTGAGAAAGAAATGTCAAATGGTTGATGTACCAAAGAATAAACAAATGCACAAATAAAGAATCGGATACAGATTTTTCAATCCTTTGTTCAATCCTTAATCTGGAAAACTCCCATTGAAATCAATTGATTTTGCTTGAGTATGGACTGAGTTAAAATTGAGGAAGACCCTTAGGATTTTCCCTATGAATAGGCTATCTAAACAGTAGGGCCACAAAGAAGGATCTGCATGTCATAGTGAATAATAAAGTGAATATGAGTCAACAAGACACAGTCAGAAAAAAAGCAAATGCTATTTGGGTCACACCGTAAGCATGTAAAATAAGCAAGATTATCCAACCCCACTCAGCATCGATTAGACCTCAGTCAGAGCTGTGCATATGTTAGGAGCAGCACTTAATAAGAGACAGGCAGACTGGAGAGTGTTCAGAGGAAAGCAACTACAGTGATAGAAGGCTTGGAAAATAAGAGCTGCAGTCTGAAGAAAGGCTATGTATTAAGAAAAGCTTTATAAGGACACAAGAAACAGAGCAAGCTGCTAAGGGAGTTTTTTGCATCAAAGTCATTGGAGTAGTCTAGGTTAGGTTAGAAAAAATTATATTAGGGATGGCTTAGGGAATAATAAAAAGCTGTCCTGCCATAAGACAGACATAGAAAGATGATTCACTACCCATTCTTTTGGAACCAAATGATTAGACTCTTAGGCACTCCACACATTTTAAAAGAGGTCACAGCACAACTCAATAGCCAGCTTCCCCTCCCCTCCCCAGACAATAATGCAATCTCCACAATGAGACCCAGAAATCTATATAGCATGTATTTTCTGGAAATAATAGGGCAGATCCTCAGATGGTGTAAACTGTCAGATGCCTTTTGTCATTGCTGTCCCCATGACTATTTACAGCAGCTCAGGATCTGCCCTAATAATTAATTTAGGTCCAGACTTTCAGAGCCTTGTGCACCAAGAGCCGGTAAAACCTCATTTGAGTGTGTTGAGTTGCTTTTGCACATGCATGTTAGATTCTTCTTTGGCGACAATTTGGCAGCAGGTCCTTCCGTCCGAGAGGGACAGGGACCCTCCGCCGAAGAGCCCGACGTGCTGCCCCTTCCCCTTGGCCGTCCCAAGCACCTACATGCTCAGCTGGTGCTTGGAGCCGGCCCTGATAGAGCCGACTCAGGTTCTCTTTAGTGAAACCCCGCTATTTTAGCACCCTCTGATATCTTATTTCACTGAAACCAAAACTATTTCTGGAAAAGGATCAATTTACACAAATTTCTCAGTGCAAATGTTTTTGTTTGTTTGTTTGAAAAAGACTTTCAAAGGTGTCAAAATATCTCTTTTTGACATTTTTGAAACAACTTCTGGGTGTGGTTTTTGTGTGTGTGTGGGAGGGGGAAAGTGTTGACATTTTTTTTTGATTTTGAAACAAAACAAAATTTAAAAAGTCATAATTGAAATGTTTCTGAAAATGTCAAAATAAAACATTTTGATTGACTCAAATTGAAATTTGGTCTGTGAAAAATTTCAAGATTAGCTTTTCATCCTGATTTGGGACAAATACATTTTTCAAAAATCTCAAAGAATTTTCCTAGAAGAGGAAACCCATTCCCTGACCAGCTCTAATGCCTAGGCCACCGAAAAAAATAATTAGTAGAAATATCTTATCTCCTCTTCTACCCTAGGCAGTGTTGTTGCTACCTATTCTGTGTGCACAGGTCACAGGGCGGGGAAATTGATTCACTCTACATCAGATTTCAGCATTTCTAATAAGAGAGGGAGTCAGAGTGGGTTGATCCTTTTAGGAGAACCCTACTTGTGCCCACTTATTTGCCTCCCGGGTGATGGGGGCGATGGGTTTTCGTTTGAGCTGGCAGGACTGGATTTAGGGGTAGGTGACCCAGGCAACCACTTGGGGTACCAGAGTTGGGGGGCACCGGGCTCAGGGTGCTGTTTTTGTTGTTAGCATGAATAAATACAGATTTACAGATCCTAGCATGCAATAACATGAGAGGGAAAGGAGTCCAGGAGAGCTGGCTGTATTTTAAAGAATCCTTATTGAGGTTGCAGGAACAAACCATACCAATGTGTAGAAAGAATAGTAAATATGGCAGGTGACCAGCTTGGCTTAACAGTGAAATCCTTGCTCATCTTAAACACAAAAAAGAAGCTTACAAGACGTGGAAGCTTGGACAAATGACCAGGGAGGAGTATAAAAATATTACTCAGGCATGCAGGAGTGAAATCAGGAAGGCCAAATCACACTTGGAGTTGCAGCTAGCAAGAGATGTTAAGAGTAAGAAGGGTTTCTTCAGGTATGTTAGCAACAAGAAGAAAGTCAAGGAAAGTGTGGGCCCCTTACTGAATGAGGGAGGCAACCTAGTGACAGAGGATGTGGAAAAAGCTAATGTACTCTATGCTTTTTTTGCCTCTGTCTTCACAAACAAGGTCAGCTCCCAGATTGCTGCACTGGGTAGCACAGCATGGGGAGGAGGTGACCAGACCTCTGTGGAGAATGAAGTGGTTCAGGACTTTAGAAAAGCTGGATGAGCACAAGTCCATGGGGCCGGATGCGCTGCATCCAGGGGTGTTAAAGGAGTAGGCGGATGTGATTACAGAGCCATTGGCCATTATCTTTGAAAACTCATGGCGATCGGGAGAGTTCCCGGATGACTGGAAAAAGGCTAATGTATTGCCCATCTTTAAAAAAGGGAAGAAGGAGGATCCGGGGAACTACTGGCCAGTCAGCCTCACCTCAGTCCCTGGAAAAATCATAGAGCAGGTCCTCAAGGAATCAATTCTGAAGCATTTAGAGGAGAGGAAAGTGATCAGGAACAATCAACATGGATTCACCAAGGGCAAGTCATGCCTGACTAACCTAATTACCTTCTATGATGAGATAACTGGCTCTGTGGTTGAGGGGAAAGTAGTGGACATGTTATTCCCTGACTTTAGCAAAGCTTTTGATACAGTCTCCCACGGTATTCTTGCCAGCAAGTTAAAGAAGTATGGGCTGGATGAATGGACTATAAGGTGGATAGAAAGTTGGCTAGATCGTCAGGCTCAGTAGGTAGTGATCAATAGCTCCATGTCTAGTTGCCAGCCAGTATCAAGTGCAGTGCCCCAAGGGTCGGTCCTGGGGCCAGTTTTGTTCAATGTCTTCATGAATGATCTGGAGCATGGCATGGACTGCACCCTCAGCAAGTTTGCAGATGACACTAAACTGGGAGGAGTGGTAGATACGCTGGAGGATAGGGATAGCATACAGAGGGACCTAGACAAATTAGAGGATTGGACCAGAAGAAATCTGATGAGGTTCAACAAGGACAAGCGCAGAGTCCTGCACTTGAAGAATCCCATGAACTGCTACAGACTAGGGACCAAGTGGCTAGGCAGCAGTTCTGCAGAAAAGGACCTCGGGGTTACAGTGGATGAGAAGCTAGATATGAGTCAACAGTGTGCCCCTGTTGCCAAGAAGGCTAATGGCATTTGGGGCTATATAAGTAGGGGAATTGCTAGCAGATCAAGGGACGTGATCATTCCCCTCTATTTGACATTAATGAGGCCTCATCTGGAGTACTATGTCCAGTTTTGGGCCCCACTCTACAAGAAGGATGTGGAAAAATTGGAAAGACTCCAGTGGAGGGCAACAAAAATGATTAGGGGGTGGAGCACATGACTTATGAGGAGAGGCTGAGGGAACTGGGATTGTTTAGTCTGCAGAAGAGAAGAATGAGGGGGGATTTGATAGCTGCTTTCAACTATCTGAAAGGGGTTCCAAAGAGGATGGATCTCTAGACTGTTCTCAGTGGTACTAGATGACAGAACAAGGAGTAATGGTCTCAAGTTGCAGTGGGGGAGGCTTAGATTGGATATTAGGAAAAACTTTTTCACTAGGAAGGTGATGAAGCACTGGAATGGGTTACCTAGGAGGTGGTGGAATCTCCTTCCTTAGAGGTTTTTAAGGTCAGGCTTGCACAGCCCTGGCTGGGATGATTTAGTTGGGGTTGGTCCTGCTTTGAGCAGGGGATTGGACTAGATGACCTCCTGAGGTCCCTTCCAACCCTGATATTCTATGATTCTATGACTTAAGTATACTGTATAAGTGCCTTAATCGGGACAAAATATTGGGTACTAAAGGGCTTTTTAATGTAATGGAGAAAGACTGGCTGGAAGTGAAAGCCAGACTAATTCAAATTAGAATACAGCACACATGTTTAACGGTAAAAGTGATTAACCAGTTGAGCAATC
>NC_048310.1:18216819-18244729 GCF_013100865.1 Trachemys scripta elegans
GTGTATTGTAGGACACAATGCTGGCAGTGCACATGTGAAAGCTTATTTCCCTAGGTGTGGATGAAAAATTGTATTATTTAACTAGAAGTGATGACACAGAAGACATAGTGGTAATAAGAGATTATTTTAGGATATATGCAATCCAACAGAAACTGTACTGTGTCCGTCCTCCTTATAGCTACTTCAATGGAACCTATTACATTTTTCTTAGCACTGCAGCAAGTATTCCCTATTTATTTTGTGTAATCTTATAATGGCACCCCCACTAGGGTTTTAATTTGCTGCATTAAAGTGGTTTGCCTGTTAAGTAGCTTTTGTGCTTTCAAGGCACCTAACAAGCACAGTGAAAGTCAGTGGGAGCTAGACACCTAATTCCCTTAGGTACTTTTGAAAATCCTACCCTTGGTGCTTCGGCTTGATCACTAAACTAGAACTTCTGCAGTCAGGGGACTCAACACAAGTAGTGTCCTGAAATAATACCTTGCACCTTTTCCTTATTATGAGGTGGAAAATGCCATTCTTCTAAATGCTTGCTTTGTTTCAGGTAGATTGTTGTACTACAAGAAAAAGCAGAACAAGCTCTGATGTCTTAGCAGATAGTTATGAATGTGGGATCAAATGAAATACTAAGAAAATTAAGAACAGAAGATACAATGCTCCCAAAGGCTGGAAACTTCCATCAAATTTATTCAGAAGCCATTCTTCAGTTTTATCTCTAGATTCCTGTTTTAGGAGGAATATTCTTCTCTGTTGCAACACTCTCTGTGGTAACTTTTGGAGAAGGCCCAGCCACTTTTTTGCAGAGGCAAAATGAATTACAGGTACAATTTGGAATACTTTAAACT
Source organism: Trachemys scripta elegans (assembly GCF_013100865.1). Classification (NCBI taxonomy): domain Eukaryota; kingdom Metazoa; phylum Chordata; order Testudines; family Emydidae; genus Trachemys; species Trachemys scripta. The sequence goes on from NC_048310.1 coordinate 18,217,665, forward strand.
GAGACCCTGATTTGCACCTGAAATGTGGTAGCGGTGAACATACCTAGGCTTCAACACATTATTCAGTTGCAGGTTCCAAAAAAAACAAGTTCTGCAGCTGAAAACTGTACCCACAAAAGGGAGCAATCTTGAATATTTTCTCCAAAATCTTAACTAGAAATGGGCCTGGAAAGCAGGTATCCCAGTGTCTATCTTGCCTTGCATCAGCATTAGGCTAGAGAAGGGATCTTCAATCTTTGGCATGCAGCCCATCAGGGAAATCCACTGGTGGGCCGGGACGGTTTGTTTACCTATAGCATCCGCAGGTTCAGCCGATTGCAGCTCCCACTGGCCGCGGTTCACCGTTCCAGACCAATGGGAGCTATGGGAAGCGGCAGCCAGCACATCCCTCGGCCCACGCCACTTCCCGCAGCTCCCATTGGCCTGTGAACCATGACCAGTGGGAGCTGCAATCGGCCGAACCTGCGGACGCTGCAGCTGAACAAACTGTCCCAGCCTGCCAGCAGATTTCCCTGACGGGCTGCATGCCAAAGGTTGCTGATCCCTGAACTAGAGTGATCAAGTCACATATTATACTAAATCAGAGCTAGGGTTCAGATTCATATTAGATGGTACAGATATCTTGTGAACCGTTCTTTTAAAATTGCAATCATGGAGGAATACCAATAAATATGATTGTGTCTTTCAGGTGTCACCTCAAGTGTTCAAACAAGTCCTGCAAGGCCTCCACTACTTTGTCTAATAGAATTTAAATGAATTAAGTCTAATATACATGCCCCATATATACTAAACATACACATGATCAATTTAACATACTGTACAACTACCTTTACATTTTCCCTAAGCAAATAGCATCAAGACAATCAATTACTACGTTATACAATATTACACATAATGGCCAAAGCATAAATGTGGTTGCTCAACTCCTTTGAACATTGGAAGTGCCTAAATATGAGATTAGGTGCATAATCTTACTGAGGCACAAACATTTGAACTACTTCCATGATTTTGCAAACATGTCCCAATTAAGTGAGTAATATGCACTCTTATTTAGAATGTGTTTGCTGGTAGTAGGATATCAATACTCTCAATGATTTGTAACATTTGGGAGGATCTGACTTTATTTTAATTGAGCAGCAGGCATGAAAACAATATTCAGGAGTTTTAGTTCCTCAGTCATATATGGTGGCATCCCAAGCAGGAAAGCTTTAAGGTTTCAAACAAGCTCTCTGATTTAAAAAGAAAAATCCAGAGAACCAGCCACCAAAATCTGGAATTGCAACCTTTCCCTTTCCCAACTAGACATTGGAATATTCTAAAACTGAGGCGTAACTGTATTTAGAAATCTGATAGCACTGTGTGATAGCTGCTGGTAAAAATTGACTTTTTAATTAAAACAATACACAGTAATACTTAGAAAACTATGATAATTATAGTGATTATAGTTTTATCATTACTTGATTTTAGCAGTCAAGATGATTTGTTCAAAGAAAAACTACAGCCAATTACAAAATACACTTCTTTATATAGAGAGAGAATTTTTAGAAAACAAAATTGTACAAATCTGTAAGATTCTTGATGGCATGATCTAAGCAAGGACAATGCCACTTGATGGCATGTGGCAAGTCCATGCAACTCTCACTTTTTCCAAGCAGTGGCAGTGGCACTGGATAACTCAACAAAACACATGCCCTGTCATGTCTTATTATTCACTGTCTATTTTATATTGTAGATGTGCAGCAGCCTGAAAGACCATCTGCTTTTGAGGACCCTGGTTCCATTTCCAGCTCTACATCATGTTCACACTTCATTGACAGGGACGTGTGTTGAGTTTTCATAAACTTGTTTCATTTATGGTTATTTCTGCAGACTAATAATTAGAACTTCTGGCATATCTAGCTTTGCTAAGTTCTACAAGGCAAAGAAAATTAGTGAGGGACATTTTAAGATGGGGAATTGTTTTAAAGCAATAGTGTGAAAAAATAATTAAAAAAAAAACTTGCATAGATGTTAAAAAGAAAGTAATAGAAAAGATCTGCTTTTGTATTTGTAAGTTTGCTTCCTTTGAAATAAGGCAAGGTAAAAGTACAGTACCTAACACTTTCTGATGATATGGAGGGATATGAGAAAAAGTTCAAATGCAAATCCAATCTGGGGCCAAATTTCCCTGAAGTTCAGCTCTTTAGTTTTGATTCAGGTCCATTTCTACTTGTAACAAAATGCACTTTGACATATATCAGGGCTACATGCATCCAGACTTCTGGGTAGTTACTGTGGTCTGAATTACTCACATTTTGGCCATATCTTCTCTGCACATTAGCAATTCACATTAGTGTGAACTTTACCTGAGCAAGAGCTACAGTAACCCACCAGTGAAAGGACATGGGGACAGCTAACCAACATTTCTGCTATTTGCAGTCATTCCCAGAAGTAACATCGCCCAGTATTATTGGTTGCTATACAATAAGGTTATTTTAAGGATGCCTGCTGTTATAGTATCTACACATTATTCACAAGATATTTCAAACAACAGATTATGAATATTTAGGTAGCTGCTTTTCAGTGTATACATTATAGGTAAGGTTTCCTAGAAAGTTCTCTCAAAATCATTTTGTATTCTTTATCGTATACCATGAATGTACAAAATATATTTAAGATATTGCTAAAAATACTACTTTCATAAGGCATAGAATGAAGTGACTCAACACATTAGCTAGGAGATTATTGAAGTCCTTGCTGTTCTTTAGAGACCATATTCTTCACAGGTCAGATTGGATGTTGCAGCCACAACAGTTTGGAAATGAGTTTCTGAAACTTGACATATCATTGAACTGGAATTCTATTGTTAAGAAGAGAGGGAAAAATACAAGAAAAAACAGGTAGCCTTGCTTGAAGAGTGCCTATTATAGCCAAAATCAAACTTCATGTACCGTTATCAATATTGTACTAAAGGAGTGGGGAAGTAGTTAGAGACTATGTAGGGTGAGGATGTTGAAATGTAGGAATCACAATGGTAAAGCAGTGATAGCTTTAGCTATATAGTTAATGTCACTTTTTAAAATCCCAATTTTAAGTTTCAATTCACCAAAGTGTACAAATCCAGATATTGCATATGGAGGTCACACACTTTAACTGTTCAGAAGGCAGGTGACCCCTAAACACTATGAATCAATAAGATCCAGGAGATCACAGCATTATTACATTTTCAATTTCTGACCAAGTGTAAAAATGTGACCTCTTACCCTGTAGACTTGAAAAAGTCATAACATTAAATCAAAGACAAAAGGGGGCCCATTTAATATAAATAATGAAGTATTTCAACTAAACTCTGAAGAAAAGGCAATGGTTCTTTACATGTTTTGGTTTGAATTGTATAACCCATCACTCAACATTCTATCAGTAAAACTTACTTCAGGATAAAATTTCAGGTGTAGTATCTTTGACAGAACAAGTACCTCAGAGGCCAGCTCCCAATACTGAAAGTGACAAAGCAGCCAAATAGCAAGAGGAAAGTTTTGCACATTTAATTATCAACTGCTTGGGGCATTTTAAGACCATTTTACAAATTTATATTTACATGTGTGTTCATAAGGCTTTACATCTACTCCTATTGGAGAAGCAAGGATCACTAACAAGAGAATCATTACTCTCCTCTTCAGTTTTGGACAGGCAGGGAATATTACACATTTTACTAAAGAGAAAGGAATATACTAGTTGCCATCAGTTAGACATTTGAATCAGGTATATCACTTAGAACCAGTTATTCAACACCGATTCTGCCCAGAGTTATAAAGTCAACATGTAATAAGCTTGCACTGTACTTGTCCTTATGGGTCACAAGCCCCTTTTTTCTTTACTTATTGTATTAGTGAAAGTAAATGCTCTGTACTCTCCTGCCTTAGGCAATACATTGTGACATGTATGCCAAAACTGTCCATGGGGCTGGAGCCACATCGCACTGAGGAAGTTGTTCCTTCTTGAGCATAGGAGTTCATTTACTGCTCCATCCATTAGGATAGAGCAGATTGCCTCCTTGCATGCTGGCCCTGCTGTATGTGGAGAAAAGTGGGATGATGGCTCCACCCTTTCCTGACCTCATTTGGTTGAGTTGCTCACCCGAGAAAGCATTTTGTGTTTCCCCCCTCTTGTGTGGCCATCTAACCACTTTCATAGCCTTGCCTTAACAGAGCAGATATACAGAATACTACAGCAAAAGCTTGAGGACCAAAAACTGTACAAGAAATCAATACATATATCAATTTCCAGTGCAATGTCTGATTTATATGTAAACTAGTCTAAAAAGCTATGGCTTCTCCTGGAGGTGTGTCCTCTTACAAATTATTCAGATTATTGCAGATAAGCTCAGAGTTCAAATTCTTGTCATTTCCCATGAAAACCAGCTGTTGGCTTTTCTAAAACAGCAGCATCCTTTATTGCTTCCTTCCATAAATCAGTCCTTGTGGGGATTTCCAACAGAATGATATTGTACATTGGAAGCACCTGTGAGATAAAACCTCCCTCTGGTTTTAAAGTCTCCATGTCTCTTCATTTCTGTCCGGCGTCCATGTCCACAGAAATCCTCTGAATTGTATTCCTTTCTAGGAAAGTCCTAATATGTTTGTCACAAGTGTTTAATACTTTCTCACAATGCTTGGGTTACTAGGTATTCCTATCATGCATGAAAAGGTGACCCTGGCTGCTCATAACCTTGTCAGGACTGGAATAGATTTTCATGATTCATTCTTCTATAGAAGATTTAAGACCTGATGGAGCATTGCTGAGACCTACCTAAAAGCTCCAGACCATTAACCATTTTAAAGTATATCTTTCTTTTTTGTCACACACATATACAATTAATTTATTTCTCATTTATTTTAGTGCCAAACTTAATAAACATAATAATGTCTGAGAAAATTATAGGCTACAATATTCTCAAATTTGTTTTGAGCTGCCATCATCCACATTTTAAATACGAGGCATGTTCTTAATATATCTGTTCTTTATTGTATATGGGTTATATAATGGTTGTATACTGAGTGTAACCCTTTCCCCTTGATAATCCTAGTCCTATTTGACAGGCTATGAAGGTCCTACCTCATCCTCAGGAAGCAGAGATCTGACGCTGTCTTAAACCTCACGCAAGTGTTCAGTGTGGAATAATGAAGCAAGACTGGGGACTGAAGGCCCATCAGCAAACGCAACCAAAACAGCTTCAGCCCTAGACTTCCAATATGCAGATACAAGGAAGGGAGTGTCTTTTCTACAGGAACACAGTGTAATTCAATGGAATGCTTCCTAGAGCAGAGGTGGAATTTTAAGGATCCAGAATTGCACTTACTAGTCAGAAATGGTCAAGCTCTTTGAAAAGATTTAAAGATAGTGCCTGCTGCCACTGGAAGAGACGTGCATTGTATCCCAGGGGGTTTTATTTCCTAGTTATAAGAGCTAGTTATTATTTATTATTTGCTTGTTGTAAAACAATGCACTCTAAACTCTTAAGAAAAAAACCTTGAATAGGAAACCTTGCTGAATGAAGGATTGTCCTTGTATTGCTGAACCAATTGACCCACTCCACAAACTTACATCTATGTTCAAAATATTTCATGTGTTGAGGGGGGCAAGTGTAAAATTAAACATTTTCCTAACTTGACACATAAAGCTGTAGCACAGTTGAGACAAGATATAAAATAAAGAGCAAGACAATCAATATTGTTTCTTCAAGAACTCTGCATACTAATTATAGGCTGACCAGATAGCAAGGGTCAAAAATCATGACAGGAGGTGGTTGGGGGGGGGTGGGTAATAGGTGCCTATGTGTGAAAAAGACCCACAAATCTGGACTGTCCCTATAAAATTGGGACATCTGGTCACCCTAGCTAATTATTCTCTGCATTCGCTTTGAAATTACTTACATAAGTGTTGATAAAGAGGAAAAAATTCAAAATATTGTGGCAAATAACTGCATGGTCATAAATTAAGACTGCAGTGACATCTATCTTTATAAGATCTAACTCAAACCTCAGATCATTACTGATGATAACACTATTGTGTATTTTAATAGAGTGTACCAGTCTACTGTGCTTTAGTACCTCATATATGCCTGTCAAAACTGCTGGACAGGCCTAAGTGCTATTCCCTGAGCGCTATTTCATCTGCATTCAAATTAAAATCACTTAGACTGACTTTTCCTCTCTTCTCATATCTATTCATAAAATGACATTTTTAGAGCTGTACATTTGGCAAAACTATCCAAAGCTTTTAGCATACAGGAAAACCACTGGAGAAAATCCAACACACAGGCCAGGCCATTGGTTTGCAATGATATCAGTGACATTAATGTATTAGAAATCCTGATAATGTTTACATTGTACCTTGATGGGTTTAATCTGTTTCACTGCAATGAGACCCTGTTATCTTCCATAATATATTTAGTCTACAAGGACCTCCTTTTATCAAATGTTTCATCTTTTTCTTAACCTTCAAGCCAGCTGGTGCAGTTTCATTACAGATAACTCTTTGTGCTCTTTTCTTTCCTTCGTCTAACATATCATCCAGGATACTCGAGTCAGCCATTCCAAACAGCAAGGATTCTTCATGTTTAAGAACAGAGTGAATGAAATAACTAGATAAAAGGGATAAATCTGGCTAATGTCTCAACATCACTTTGCTGTTCCTGGAGAATGGCCAATGTGTGCCCCTATAGATTCCTCTGGAATGTTCTGAAGCACTTGGCTACTCTTTTAAATTTGTTCTTTACCTTTAATTAGGAGGAACACTATTTCTTATGAGTAATTTCCTCAGAAACCAGACAGATGAGCTCCTGCCTATATTCTCAGTCACATCAATTGTGTCAGTTTAGGATTTTACTGTAATCTTGGTAATGTTCATTTTCATTATTTTCTCCCTAAAACAGTGATTAGGCTCTTCATTTGAAGCTCTAATCCACAGGGATTTAGGGGAAGCAATAGAACTGGGTAAAAAAAAAAAAAAAGAGTACGTAAAAAGTTGAAAAATCAGCGAATAGTGAAAAGTGATGTTACAGTACATCTAATTTGCAGTAATATTAAATGGCTTTCACCATGGTTAATCCCTGAACAATCTTTGTAACTGAACATACATCAAACACAGACCAATGCAAGTACAAAATACACTTAAAAATATATCTACTAACTAAATTCTTTCTAAAGGCGTGTTGGTAATTCAGTTATCAGTTCAGGAAGACCCTGGGTATTCCTATAGAAGAAAGATTATGGTCTATATACTCTGTAATGAATTTCACAATAGTCTTTTATATTTCATGGGACATGGTCCCTTTTGACATGAAAGCTCTCAGTGAGCAAGGGAGAGGTTCTAGAATGCTAAGAGGGGAAGGTATTTCAGTCCAGTCTGAGTTTCCCTTGGGATCAGGCATGGAGGGTGAGCAAGGGACTTGGAGGGGTGAGGGGATACAAATTATACAGCCTGGATGCTAATAATTCTGACCCCAGTTAAGCACTCACCCAACTTTAAGCACATTAGTTCAAATGAGACTAATTGTGTGCTTAAAATTAGGACTTGCTTAAGTACTTTGCCAAAGTGGGGGCCGGTGTAAGAAAATCCTTTCACCTGAAGCTGAGAATCTCTTTATATTAAGCAGAAATGCGCCAATGAGGTGGCTGGTGTGCAGATCCAGATTAGAATGCCTCTTCAACCTGCTTCCAAATCCTACCCTCAATCAGGGCTCAGGCTCTGATACAATGGAACCAAAATTTGGTGAACTGTTTTCATAAATTTTAGGCCAAAAGGGAAGAAATAGCCATTATCCTGTTACAATAAAACAACAGACATTTTTCATTAGATTTTGGGTTGTTTCTGGCATTGGATCAGAGTTTCACAAAGGATGGTTGATAAAATGTCTTGCATATACAGTAACTCCTCACCTAACGTAGTTATATTCCTGAAAAATGCTACTTTAAACGAAACGAGGTTTAGCGAATCCAATTTCCCCATAAGAATTAATGTAAATAGGAGGAGTTAGGTTCCAGGGAAATTTTTTTCACCAGACAAAAGACTATATTTTTATATCTCTATCTATCTATCTATACAGACACACACACACAGTATAAGTTTTAAACAAATATTTTAATACTGTACACAGCAGTTTTAATTGTGAAGCTTGGTTGAGGTGGTGAAGTCATAGGGTGGAAGAGGGTGGGATATTTCCCAGGGAATGCCTTACTGCTAAATGATCATCTAGCACTCGGCTGAGCCCTCCAGGATTAACACATTGTTGTTAATGTAGCCTCACACTCTACAAGGCAGCAGGAATGGAGGGAGGGGAGACAGCATGGCAGAGAGAAACAGAGACATACCCCGTGTGTGAGAAAGACAGGCATTCCCCCTTTAAGTACGAGGACCCAACTCTAAGTACACTACCCTTTTAAGTAGATCAGCAAGTTGAGACAGCAGCTGCAGCCAGCAAGCTCCCTCTGTCCTGAGCCCCGTCATGTCTCCACCCCTCCCCCCACTCCATGGAGATGGGGTAAGCGGGAGGCAGGAGCAGGGGGAACAGGGACACCCTGAAATTAGCACCCTTCTTCCCACCCTCTCCCCCGCACAGGAAGCAGGAGACTCCCGGGAGCAGCTCCAAGGCAGAGGGCAGGAGCAGCACACGGCAGTGAGGGGAGGGACAGCTGAACTGCCAGGCAATGGATAACCTGCTGGGCAGCTGCCGCACAGGGAACTTAGGGGAGCAGGGAGCTGATAGAGGGGCTGCCGGTCCACCCTGGTTCCAAGCCCCCACCAGCTAGCTGCAACAGGCTGCTCTTCCTGCAAGCAGTGGACAAAGCAGGTGGCTGCCAAACAACGTCATAAGGGAGCATTGTGGAACTTTAAATGAGCATGGTATCTAATTGATCAGCAACGTAACAACAAAACAACGTTAACCGGGATGACATTTAAGTTAGGAGTTACTGTATTTCTGAACCTAAATCACTGGATGGGGAAATACATCCTGACTCTAGCAATTGTAGGTCAACCTCCAGAAGGTCAAAGGGGCCAACTGATGTTCAGATAGGGATGGTATTCAGGTGGTTTCAGCCTCTCTTTTACATTAAGTTTTTATGTCTGATTCCTTCCTGCAGGCCCATTCGGGGCCTTAATCTCCTCTACATTTTCTCTCTTCCTTCTGCATCCCTTGTGGAATTTCTCCCACCTCCTTCCCTTGAGGGACCCCTAGTCCTTCAGAGGGAGGGAGAGGGAAAGAGTTACTTCCACAGTGTCACTAACTCTCATGTCTTTATCACTATTCATGATATTTGATGTTTTTTTTCTGAAAGCCCAAGATCCTGCCATCAAAGGTTAACCTGACAATCAAAACTTTAATATAAAAAATCCCTCACTGTGAAAGTAATTTTTTCACTCAAAGACTCAAAAAACAGGAGGCAAAGAAACAAGAAATTATTTTTTTAAAATTCGATGACTTTTAAGCACTCTCTTTTAAACTGAGACAATGGTCCTCATACTAACCACTGTTGTCTCGCTGACTCCATCTATTTGCCCATTGGTCTGTCTGTATCCATCTGTCTTCTCTTGGCTTATACTTAGATTGTAAATTCTTTGGGGCAGGGCCTGTCTTTTAGTGGTGTGTTTTACAGCACCTAGCACAATGGGAACTAGGTCCATGAATAGGATACTATATACTATTGTAGTATAAATAATATAAAATGTCATGATTTTGTGAGGCCTAACTCATGACAGAAGGCTGGATCCAGTGCCTAAGACTCTTTCATCCCGTCTACAATCCAAAGGTGCTAAGAGGAAGGAGCTACAGCGTGTCTGGATTGGGTAGTTCATATTGCCTCCCTTCCCTGGAGCCAGAAGAGGAAAAAGAACGAGGGGAGGGGGGGGGGGTGAGGTATGATAGCAGGTAGCACGGGTGGTAGGGGTGAAGATATTTCATCCTGCAATTTTGGGTCATTATAGCATCTGAACATGATGCAGACTGGAAGATATTGATCCTATGCCAACTGCTATAAGTGATCCCTGCAGGGCTCTATGAGTACAACTTAAGGGTTTGCACTTCCTAGCCTACACCCCTCACCTGTGTCAGGCTGTTTTTCATAATGGCTGAGGGGAGATAGTGGAGTGAGGATGGCAGATAACGATAGATCTGAGCAAGTTCCCTCTTTCCTGTGTGTCTCACAGCTGGGAAAAACAGCCACTGAAACAATGCAGCCCTGAGCCCCCAACTGTGCCTCTCCTTCACTGCTGTTTCTTCCCCAGGCAGCTTCCTTGTGTCTCAACTCATTTGGCAGCCTTTTGCTTCTCTGACTTGCAGCACTACCACAGGCCCCATAGCCTTCCCTCCACTGTCTCCAGAGGGTTTCCTGTCCTCACAAGGTCAGCCCTGCTCTGATCCTCTCGCTCTTCTGCAACTTCTTGCTTGTGTTGTAATGTCCCTTGGGAAGACTGACCCACTTATAAACTAACTTCCATCTGTTCACCCATTATTTAGTTCATAGACAAGTTTATACAGAGTTTGACAAAGGACAGTTGATAAAATATATCATGTATATTTCTGAACACACAATATTAAACAGTTTTCAGTTACAGGATAGGATTTCACTGTTATGTAGATGACACCTGGATACAGCAGTGCTATCTAGTTCTGTTGGCACTGCAACAGTGTTAACAGACTGTGTGATGTTCAGGCATGGATAGTGGGGAATTTTATGAGATTTAAACCTGAGCAAGACTAAAATGTTACTGATTGGTCCTGCATACTTGCTAGGCATGACTACTTCTTTGGTGATTAATTCTGACAATAATTCAGTTTTAGCATCCTTTAATATAAAAGTCTTGGTTGCTGCAAATGTTCAATAAGAGATAAATCCAAGGAAATGTATCTGTTACTAAATCTTTCTTTTATCACCTTTGTAATATTGCCAGATTAAGATCCTTGCTTAGAAAGCACTACTTTATATGGAGACGTTAACGCCTTTGTCAGGAGATAGCAAATGCCTTTTGTGTTTTTTAGGACAGATTGTTAACTCTGTATTTTCTGATTATGGAAGTTCAACCTCTTACCAAATGCTGCTGTTTTCAAAGAGTTCAAATAGTCAAAACCCCAGACATCCCACAGGATTTTGGAAAGGTTTTGATTTTGATCCAGATCAGAATTTCATTGGTGGCCCAGAACATAAATTCAGACCCAGATTTGGCTCTGGCTCTTGTCCATTCCCACCTTTAACATTTACAGTCTTGATGTTATTGCATGTAATTGGCTTTCACTGGAAGTTTAAGTTGACTTTGTTGTGTTCAGTGATCATTCAGTGCTTAAGGGGCTTTCAAGAGATCTATTTTATTCTGTGTGTTCCAATTGGCTGTGCATAACAACCTACTCTACACCAGCTATGCTACTACTTTTAGCACATCACCTAGGTGAGAGTTACTGTGAGTATGTCTGCTCCAGCTAAGAATCACACCTCTTGCTCCAAGTGTAGACATAGCCATAGAGTGAAATCCTAGATCCACTGACGTCAATGGGAGTTCAGCGGGGCCAGGGGATGGCTCCAATGACAGTGACCAAAGATTAAATAGACTCTGGTGTGCCTGACTACACTCTCCCACTGTAATTTTTTCTCTCTTCATTCTGCTTCATAATCTCTGGGCATGTCGTCCCCCCCCCCCCCCCCAAAAAAAAAAAAAAAAAAAAACAATGTTGACACTTGAACTGAACTTCCAAAGTCATCAACAGAAAGGGGTCTGGAGTAGGGCAGAAAGAAAAAAATATCTAAAAGAATAAAAAACAGAGTAACAATAAATTAGACAGACAAGCTGTGAAAAGAAGGGGCAGAGGAAAAAAAATCATTATGGTTGGAGGTAGAAGAAAATGAAGTTACTGTTGTCTGTCTAAGGTGCACTGGTACCCTTCAGCATGTCATCCTAGTTACTAAACTCGGGAACAAAAGAGGGAGGACTAAATCTAAGCTGGAACTTGTTTGCCATCCTTCAAAGAGCAATTAAACACAAAGACTAAGCTATCCACGCCAGCAGCAGCTCAGTTTAAGACATTACTTAGGGCTAAATCCTCAGCACCATGATCAGCCCTGTAGTAGGCAGGAGTGGGGGGGGGGAAGTGCCCCATTCCAACAACTGTAGAACCTTACTGTGGACACTACTACAGTCCAAAGGCAGAAGTGGCTCTAAGATCCAAACATTCACCACTATAGAAACAAGCACTGAGGGATCTGTGCAACAGAAGGTCCTATGTTCCTGTTCCTGCACATGCAGCCTCCACATCTTATAGGGTATATCTACACTGCAATCAAAGGTGTGATTACAGCTTGGGTAAGCTCACCCTTTGTGCACCCCCAAATCTTTGTGCACAAAGTCAAACAAGGGACAGGATGATCCCTTTTACGAGCATCTGGTTAGTATTGATAAATTGTCCTTTTTCTAAACAGTGCAGCAGGTACAGTAAGGTACAGGCTACAGTACAATGTCAGAGAGCACAGCTTTATATAACCTAGAAAAAAGATGGTTGTGGAGCAATTAAACTGAACCATATAAAATTTTAAATGAAATGGATAATATCAAATTGAACTACTATTTGCTGCCCTATAAAGATAATAGAACAAAGAAGCATAAGGAGAGAGAGAGAGAGAGAGAGAGAGAGAGATTTATAATAGACAGCAGGAAGCAATTTTTCATACAGAAGATCATAAATGTATAGAAGGCTCATCAGGAGAAATTACTGAGGCTGAAACACTGAGGCCAATTAGGAATTTCTTGGTTTACATCCTGGGGGTTGGGGGGTATTGAGAAGTGAATTAGCGTTCATAGTTTCCTACTAAAGAGAAATAAATGCTATACTAATGTATTTTAAGCTTTATTTTTTGAACACACAGTACAATGATAAGGGCTGATTTATCATAACAACAAAGTATTTGACCCCCTTTCTAGGAAAAGTGCAGTGTCTCCCTTTGAAACCTAAGCAGGGGCAAATGAGGCATGAGTCATTTTCAAAAATAAGCCTTCCAAAACATTAAATATTTTATGTTGGCAGCAATGAACTTCAAAAGGTTTGAACCTTCAGCATTGAAGTGTCTGGTTTATCCATAGGGTACGAGAGCAGGTCAAACTATTGCTGTCTTCTAACTCTGGCTATTTCCCCCCCACACACACACACACTTTCATTTCCCAATTAAATTACAGACAAAGAGAAACAATGATAGTTGATTTCCCTGTAAATGATGGCAAGTAAACTAGAACATTTCTGCTGACATACTCCAGGAAGGGATGAAAGTTTGAAAAGAGCATAAAAATGGAAATAATTGCTAACTAACTGTTTTTAAAAAAAGGTTTTAAGTTCCCTGCATAGTCTGTTTGTGCTTGTCTATTTTCTGGATCCTACTGTGCCTTCAGTACTCAGGGCACAGCAAGTGATGATAATGTCATCTGTAAAAATACTGTTTGCTGCCAAAAGATAGAAAAACATTGAAGAACCTGTATAAAACATAAACAAGAGAAGTGAATGATTTCCCCCCTCTTTAAGGTGATTTGAAGAATCTTTGGAAAGAGAGAACAAACAAAAAGAAAAACAATAACTGATTTTCTTTTTTTTGGCAAGCAGCATAATTAGAGCCATCCATCACCTATGCGTTCAAATCTTGTGTGGCTGAGCTAAGTTTGAGGAAACAGGCCTCAGTTAAATTTCAGTTGAAAAAACATCTTTTGCAAAATAAATTAATAACAAATAACTTTGGTTTAGTGTTATGACTGCATCCTTAGTGTTTATATATTTCTCTGTTCAGAGCTCAGAAGGAAAGCAGTGCTTTGCACAAGGAGTATAATTTTGGTGGACAAGGAATGGGGAGAGCAGACTGATGGATAGGGAGATATTATAGGGAGAAACAATGTAGAAACATTCACATACTTGGGCAGCACCATCAGCCAGTATGGTGGAACAAGCCAGGACATCCAGAACAAAATCAACAAAGCCAGGAACACCTTCAGGAGCTTAAATACAATCTGGAAATCGTAAACATACAACACCAAAACCAAACTCAAGATTTATCAGAGCTGCGTACTTTCAACACTACTTTATAGTGCAGAATGCTGGGGAGTGAGAAATTATGACACGTCCAAACTGTCTTCATTCCATACAACCTGCCTCAGAAAGATCTTCCGTATCTTTTGGCCCAGAACAATCTCAAACCAAGTTCTATTGACACAGTGCAGCCAAGAGGATCTGAGCATCATCATTGCCAGGAGGCGTTGGAGGAGGATCGGACATGTGCTTCGGATGGAAACTGATTTCATTACCAGAGTAGCAATAAGATGTACACCTGAAGGCAAGCAAAAACGAGGCTGCCCGAAAACAACATGGCGAAGAGCTGTGGAAGCTGAGCTGAAAAACCTGGGGCACAGCTGGGGAACCATTGAAAGGCTTGCCAGAAACAGATAGAAGTGGAGGAGCTTCATCACTGCCCTAAATGGTAGAGGTGTAATGGGAACATGATGCTGATAGGGAGAGAAAATGGGCAAAGTCCAGAAGGAAGTATTGGGGAAATTATGGTGGACACTGTGCAGTGTTCACACGGTTGCTAGTAGTTTGACCTATTTTGTTGTATTAACATGAGTGACCTTCTATTGTACGTCTCATTTTAAGTATAGATTTGATCATTACCAAACTTTGATGTACAAGTCAATGACTAGCCAAAAATCAAGATCCAATTTTCTATCAATGACATTTTACCTGAGTAAGTAGTGTAGGATCAGGCCAAAGACAATAAAAGTTTTACTAAACCAGGGTCTTATCTAGAGTAAGGCTAAATGAAATTATAGGTAGCCTTTGTTACATACCACTGTGTTTCCACTATAAAGTGCCTTGGTCCTGCAGCATAAAGATGAAAGTCAGGAGATCTGGGTTCTAGTCCGAGTTTGACTTTGGTCAAGGAACTTAGGGCCTGGCATTCCGAATGCACTTATTGTGTGGACAAAATGTGCTGGTAATTTGTTTTAATTTTTGCCATTAATTACATATAAATAGAGAGTTAAGCTGGCCACTTGTACTTTCAAGTAACTGATTTGTACATTCAACAGCCATAAAAATTGAAGCAAATAAGGCATGCAAAAGTGTGTAAAGTAGATGTGCAACTGAAAACATACTTTTTTAAAAAATATATATAAACTAGGCCTTTAACCTGACTACCCAATGATTCTTATTGTTTTGTAAAGTGGTCTGGGCTCCATGCAGGAAAAGTGCTCAATACTATTCTAAAATGCTTTTAAAGGCTTTTATAACCAACCGAAACATTGTTATTTAGTTGAATTGTGATACTAAATCAACACAGTGGTTGAGATTTCTTTAACAAATCATAACAAGGCTGAGAATTTAAAACTGTTCAGGCACTCAAAGTAAGGCACATGGTATGAATTTTAATTTCCCATAGCTGATTGCATATACTAGCAATTAATCTTTATACACCAAAAATATCAGCAATTTTGTTACAGCTATATCGATGACACCCAATTCTATACCTCTTTCTTGCTGAGTCCAGTCTCCAGTCTCTGAGTAAAAATAGGGACATTGAGAGAAATCATGGATCCACTGAACTCCATGGGAGTTTTGCCATTAATGTAAATGGAGCCAGGGTTTCACCCATGGATAGAAAGTAGTTGGTTCAATCCTCACAGATCAGAAGGGATGATGGTTAGCAGAGGAGAACACTGGGAAACTCTATCTCAGTTGAGGGCATCCTTCCCTTGATAGTGACTGTAGCGCACAACCTCAGGGATCTGGTGGACTTGTCTCTGCTCCTGAACTCCCAGTAGGAGGCCTATTTGGCTACCTAACTGTCTGTGACCGTCCAAGAGAAAAAAACTCTTTCCTGGTGAAAGAGAATAACATCATAATGCTTTTATCACCTCCAGGCTAGATTTTTGTCATACGTTATACCTTGGCCATCCCCATCCAGCCAGAAAGTGTGGTTGTACAGCACATTAAAGCCTATCTGCTAACTGTGCACCACACTACTGACCTACCCAGTACAGAACCCAAGTCCTGGACCTCATTTACAAAGCCCAAACCTGGCTGTCGCAAACTGCCTCTCTCCATGCCCTAGAGCAATGACTTCAATCAAAACATGGGGCAGGCCACACCTTGCAGGGGGCAGGAGCACCTAATAGAGAATCTTGGTGACGAACCCACGACTGTGGGTGTCTGCCACCAGAGATCAGATTCACTGTCATCTTGCCTTGTTCAGAGGATTGTGCAAGGCTCCTTTTCTTCAGTCAGGCATTGTCATAATATTCAGGTAAAGAGAGCTTCAAGTTATGTGGTCTGAGGGTAGGTAAAGGGGGAGAAAAGCATTACACAATTCATGGATTTCCAAAGAATCAATCACAGGTCTACAAAGCATCAGGAACTAGGGGTTCTTAAGAAATATATCTATATAGATATACATCACTCTTTAGAAAATAATTTGTCTACATCCTGTTTCTATCTTTAAATGCATAAAATATCAGTTATTTTTTCAGTGATAGATTATCATAGGTATGTAAAACTGACTGTATTCATCAGCTTTTTATCAGGCACAATGGTCATCACACTGTTTATTTGTCCCACATAAATCTCAGCTGTAGGGTATTTCATCTTGTATTGAGAAAGGCAGTTAGCTGATCAGTCTTTTCCTGGTGGGCATTTAATTTCTGTCTCGGCTTCTTTGGGTATGTGGGTGCAATTCATTACCTTCTTTGGGTTCTGCCCACTATATGAGGATACTCCCTGGCTCTTTCCATGAGAGAATATACAAATTACAGAGAGTAGGCTTCACATTATAGCAACAAGCATCTTGTATGGGAGTGAAGCCACAGGGGTCTTTTGCTGCAAGGAAGATATTCTGAGATCTAATAAAAACTGCTGGTGTTTAATGATTGGCTTGTTGCAATTGTTTTGCTCTCAAAAAATCCGATAAGCCAAATAGGAGATACACTGAGGAAATGAACCAAAAGAGAATCTAAAGACTATGAAGTTCTCTAGGCTGCACAGGGGGAGAATTAAGACTAAACCTACATTTTGTGCTCCCTTCCATTCCTGGCAGGCTCTTCTTTCCAGAGAGTGCAAACACAAAGAAACACACACAGACACACTCCTCCCAACATCCTCTGACTTCTTGACCTTCACCCCAAGTGTATCAGCTCAACCTTCACCAAGGTCTATTGCTAAAGCAGCAGTGTTTGGGTCCTAGGTCTTGTCCAGTTCCGCACAAGGCTGACTAATATATTAAATAAAAAACAATACTTCATCTCAAAAGACAGCTAAGGTTGATAAGTGACAACAAACTAGTTACCCAGATCATTCATAAAAGCCAAACACTTAACATCAAAGAAATGAAGAGCTAAGGCCAGCATAAAACATGCACTGCCTATATAAACAGAAACAAGTTAATTTTACAAGGGACAAACAAATGCATATTTCGTGCAACCTTAACTCTGACTCATGGACTGACTGAGTACATGTACAGGGCCGCCCAGAGGATTCAGGGGGCCTGGGGCAAAGCAATTTCGGGGACCCCTTCCATAAAAAAAAAAGTTGCAATATTATAGAATACAATATTCTTGTGGGGGCCCCTGTGGGGCCTGGAGCCTGTGGCAAATTGCCCCACTTGCCCCACCTCTGGGCAGCCCTGTACATGTATATCTGTGGATGTGCACATTTCCTCCCAGGCTGATGTACTTTTCGCACACAAAGTGGCCCTGCACACAGCAGGCACAGTATCAGAGAAGGGCAAAAATGAGCTTTACACCATCTTGGCATCATCCCATTCATCTCCACCTTGACATGCATAGTGTTCTTCTCCCTTGACCTGTACAGCTTTCTCTTCAACCATAGCCAAAGGTCAACCCCCTACCCAAGTAGTACAATGCTTTCAGTCAGTTCCACAGGAGACTACAGTACATCCTAAACTTAAAAGTGTAAGCAGCGTTTTCTACCTGACCATTTTCACAAAGAGTCAATGAATCCACTGTTGCTGCCTCTCTTTTTTTGTATTGTGTATTTTTAATCCCACTTCCAAAAATCAAAATGTGCACTTGATATCTGGAAGTCCCTGGAGAAGAGAAAAAAATGCTTAAGCTCTTGAAGGCATTCAGCACTTTGGACACAGAGTCCTGATAAAGTATTAAAACGAGTATAATTTTAGCCTAAGGTTGTCTCTGCCAAGATCCCACCTTTCCCTAAACCTCACAAGTAACTGACATTAATAGCATGGTGCCAGAGACACTACTTGTGTATATACATGTACACATTACTTTTAAAATATTGTTTTGCCCTTGCTTAGATTTGCCTCCACTCATTAATCATTAAAGCATCGAGGTGCAATAAATTGTGTCTTATGTAAGCAAGAGCAAGCAACAGGGTGTGTGATTACAGCAGGATGCAAGCCTTCCTCTGGTGTGTTTCAAGGCACAAGGTAGCTCTGAAGTGTTGAAACAGAATTCCTTCGAAATGCAAGGCCAACAAAATACTTTTGTACTGCCAGCCAATTAGAATGCAACTATTGAAAATTTAATACTGTAGGCATACAACCTGTTTGTGAGCAAAACAGTATTACAGAGCAGCTTGACATTGCTTATCCTGAATGATCTGAAGCAAAGACAGTTAATAATAGAAAAGGATTGATATGACTAAACTGGTTTAGAAAAGATCAAATGCCTGCAAACATCTGCCAATCTGCTCAAAAGATGGGTGTTTTTCCTACCCGCCCACTGGCTGGAGATGACCTTGGCAGAGGGAAGCTTCTTCACTTCACTTCAGAAGTCGCTTCCTTGCCTTTTCTTTGACATCCTGAAAGCGCTTTCAGTTACTTTCACCGAGAAAAAGGAAACATCATTACAGCCACTTAGCATCCAATGGGAAAAGGCAGCTGAAAAAAATACTCCAACATCCTGCTACTATGTGGGGGACCTTAGCTTGCATCTAATAGCCAGTTTATTCATATAGCCACAGGTCAGCAGAAGCTGGAAGTACTACAAAGGCAACACACTCAACACTTTGCACTGAGGAACAGCAGCCCACTGTAGCTCATATACATGATGCTGGCTTATGTTATATAGAAATGTGTTGAAACGTAAGTAGGCCCAAAAATCTATTTTCTAAAAATAAGCTCAACAATAGCCAAGTAAGACCTGGTAAAATATGAGTAAAGAGAAATAAGACTATTCAGAAACAAGTTAGGGCACAACCCCAGGTAATGTTAACATGTTTTAGTCCTAACTAGTTGTTTGAAGTATTTTAGATAAAATGTTAATGGTTTGGAAAATGCTACCTATATTGATAGTTATCGATATCACCAAAGGCTCTTAAGCAAAAGTAGGTAGTCATAGGATTGGAGGGAAGGTTCTCTCATGGATCAGTAACTGGTTAAAAGATAGAAAACAATAGGTAGGAATAAACAGTCACTTTTCACAGTGGAGAGAGGTCAATAGTAGGGTTACCCAAGGATCTGTACTGGGACCAGTGTTGTTCAACATATTCACAGATGATCTGGAATGGAAAAGGGGTAAAGAGTGAGATGGCAAAGCTTGCATACAATAAAAAATTACTCAAGATAGTTGAGTCCAAAGCTGACTGTGGAGAGTTCCAAAGGGATCTCACAGAATTGGGTGATAGGGCAACAGAATGGCAGATGAAATTCAGTGCTTAGGAATGCAAATGAATGCACATTGGAAAACATAATCCCAACTAGGCATACAAAATGGTGGGATCTAAATTAGCTGCTACCACTCAAGAAAGAGAGTCATCATGGATTGTTCTCCGCAAATCTCTGCTCAAAGTGCACTGGCAGTCAAAAAAGCTGAAATAATATTAGGAACCATTAGGAAAGGGATAAAGAAGATAGAAAATATCATAATGCCACTATATAATTCCATGGTAGTTCTGGTAAAAAAAGATTTATTAGAAGTGGAAAAAGTAAAGAAAAAGGCAACAAAAATGATGAGGGGTATGGAACAGCTTCCATATAAGGAGAAGTTAAAAAGACAGGGACTGTTCAACTTAAGGAAAAAGCTGATTAAGGGGGATCTAATAGAGGTCTATAAAATCATGAATGGTGTGAAGAAAGCGAATAGGGAAGAGTTATTTACCCCTTCACATTACACAAGAACTAGGTGACACCCCCAATGAAAATAATATGCAGCAGGTTAAAAAGAAACATAAGGAAGTACTTCTTCAGACACTGCACACTCAGCCTGTGGAACTCATTGCCAGGGGATATAGTGAAGAATTCAAAAAAGAATTAAATTAAGTTGATGGAGGATAGGTCAATCTAGGGCAGGGGTCGGCAACATTCGGCACGCGGCTCGCCAGGGTAAGCACCCTGGCGGGCCGGGCCAGTTTATTTATCTGCTGACGCGGCAGGTTCGGCCAATCGCAGCCCCCACTCGCCGCGGTTTGCTGTCCTGGTCCAATGGGGGCGGCAGGAAGCGGCGTGGGCCGAGGGATGTGCTGGCCGCAGCTTCCCGCCGCCCCCATTGGCCCAGGACGGCGAACCGTGGCCAGTGGGAGCCGCGATCGGCCGAACCTGCCGCGTCAGCAGGTAAATAAACTGGCCCGGCCCGCTAGGGTGCTTACCCTGGTGAGTCGCGAGCCAAACATTGCCAACCCCTGATCTAGGGCTATTAGCCAAGATGGTCAGGAACACAACCCCATGCTCCAAGTGTCCCTAAACCTCTGATTGCCAGGAGATGGGACTGGATGAAAGGAGATGGATCACTCAATAATAGCAGTGTACTGTTACTTCCCTCTGAAACATCTGATATCAGCCACTGTTGGAAGACAGGACACTGGGCTAGATGGACCATTGGTCTGACTATATATGGAGTTTATGCAGATATTAAGATTATGCTAAATGTTCACTAGCCAATATGAAAGTAGAAAATATTTAATTATGGTGGCAGAAATGTAGCTATAGTAAAAGGTGGATTTAATATTAACTAATTAGGGGGGCGTTATAAATTATTATGAAAAGGGTAGCATGCTAATTTAAATTAGGAGCACCCATCCACTATCAAGATACCAAGAGAAAGGATTATGCCCATTCTTCCCATCCAAGAAGGGATCACCTCTGGATGCATCATTTCATCTTAGCATGTGAGTATCAATGCAGTGTATGGTTCCATTGTAGTGCCTGTTTGCTTAACTCACTATTTTATTTTAAATGAAGTCTTTAATTGTATCACTCATTGTGTCATTCACAGTCCTCCACTAATTTAAATTATCCGTAACCTCCCTGTAGGCTCAAACCTTAACGAAGTCAGTTTAGTTTTATTCGTTATCTTTAATATACTAATTGTGAATACATAAATCAAAGGTTACACCCCTAACACTTTACATTGTTAAACTAACCAGCACTGAAGAGTGTCCAGTTAGACTGTCTGTTTATATGGACCATCAACAGATGACAGATTTAAGTGTGGAAATACTGGAGACTTCTGAACTCCATCAAATGTTTGGAGGACTTTGCCAGGGGCAGTTAGCCCATCATACACATCTCTTTAGTTGGAGTCTCAGGGCTTAATGGGTTGGCGTTACACTGTTAGTGCAACCAAAAATAGAATTGAAAATTTGCACTGTAGATTTCCAGCCGTTGGGCACTATCAGGTGGTCTAGTTCATGTGAGGTTCCTAGAGTTGGGACACACTGAAGTAGAGGATTCCCTTGAAAATTAATAAACCTTTGGTCTCATTGCAGATCAGATGCAGACATTGGAAAATATCATGCCCTGAGCCACACCAAAGCTGACAATGTAATGATACTGCTGACACAGAGATCGTATCAGTTGGGTGCATTTAACTTCAAGAAGTACTTTTAACATATCAAGATATTGTTCAATACACTTTGAAAAATGTATTTTATGCAGTATGGGTGAGATTTACGCTTGTGCAGTGGGACCACACAAGAGCTAAGCACCACTTGAGCTCCACTTACTTCAATCTTACACTAAAAAACGAATTAAATTTTACTCAGTTTTCTTGCCCAATAGCTTAAGTGGAAGTTGAGTGGTGAATTGGCCTTTGGCAGGCTCAGTGCACATCTCTAGTATATGTTAGGTTTTCTTTTAGACCCCAGATTTGGACAGAAAACATTCTGGATTCTCCGTGATACAGTAAAGAATCCAAATTAGAAACTGCAGTAACAATATGTTTGCAATTCAAGATTAGATTATTTTGAATCTGCTTTGTTTTAATTGGTTGGAATATATTTATATTTTTTTATCCTGTTAGAGCAGGGGTCGGCAATGTTTGGCATGCGGCTTGCCAGGGTAAGCACCCTGGCGGGCCGGGCCAGTTTATTTACCTGCTGACGTAGCAGGTTCAGCCGATCGCAGCCTCCACTGGCCGCGGTTTCGCCGTCCCAGGCCAATGGGGGTGGCGGGAAGCCCCGGCCAGCACATCCCTCGCCCACGCCGCTTCCCGCCGCCCCCATTGGCCCGGGACGGTGAACTGTGGCCAGTGGGGGCCGCGATCGGCCGAACCTGCCGCGTCAGCAGGTAAATAAACTGGCCCGGCCTGCCAGGGTGCTTACCTTGGCGAGCCGTGTGCCAAATGTTGCCGATCCCTGTGTTAGAACCTGTTAAGATGTTGAATAGTTTGAATCAAACCTGGATACTTTTTGCTCCTCTAAGAATTTATGAGCACAAATCCACCTCCCATTGTGCTAGCTCTCTCTCTACTTGATGCTTTCTTCTATGCCTTGTTGGAGATGATCTTTAAAGACAGCCTCCCCAAGCCAATTAAGTGGGTTAGAAAAATAAGTACATGCCTTTGTCTAGCATTTATAATCTGAACTGTAAAATTGGACATAGTACACTTGAGATATAAATGTTAAATGGAAACATCAATGGAAAATTTTATTAGGATTGATTTGTGATATCATTGCTTGTGGTGAGAATTTGAGTTACTATGAAGGAACATAAGAACGGCCATACTGGGTCAGACCAAAGTAGCCATATCTGTGTACTGCTGTGAGATAGAAAATGGAAGAATACAAATAAATTTTTTCCTACATTGTCCCCTACAATAAATGTTCCTTATTATGAAATTGACAATCTCAATGCTATTCTGTACCTTTAAGCACCTTTAGTGTTCATTATTTCTCATTCTAGAGTCCAGGCTGGTTATCCTGGAGCCCAATTTATTCACTTTCAATACCAGCAGGTCAACTTCCAACTCCATATTATCGATTTTGCTACCAACTCCATCCAGTAAGGAATGCAAACCATTCATGTACAGAATAGTTGGCTGGGAGCAAGATAGTGCATAGTATTGTTCTCTAAAGTTTAATTGTTTATAGTTTGAAAACGTTGCTAGTGAATATCTGGTTCTTTACCTCTTGGGCATATTTCAGAAAAGTTCGCCTTCTAGTTTATTTCTGATAAACTGGCTAAATCACCTTAGTGTCACCTAAGCACTAAGATACTCCAGTTCTGGGTGGTACATAAACCCCTGAGATAGATAGATCTGGGAGTTAAAACAGACTTTAACACAGCTAAAACACAGCAGCACTTCTGTACTCCCAAAATGCTGGACAAGTTTTGCTCACACCATCAATATATCATAAGGTACAGATTGTGCAAATTAAATTAAACCTAAAAATCTTTTACAGAAAAGCAGTGAAGAAAAGGGAACTCACTGAGTCTCAGATGACAGTACACTGATGATTAAGATAAAGTTTCAGTGTCCAGCACTAACTCTCCCCCACCCCCACAGTACAATTTAAAAAAAAAAAACTTTAATAATATCTTAAATAATTTACTGTGCTATATCCTCCTGTCTTTGTACTGCCGCAAACTGGGAGTATTTA
This sequence comes from Trachemys scripta elegans, assembly GCF_013100865.1. Classification (NCBI taxonomy): domain Eukaryota; kingdom Metazoa; phylum Chordata; order Testudines; family Emydidae; genus Trachemys; species Trachemys scripta. The sequence goes on from NC_048310.1 coordinate 18,241,513, forward strand.
GAATTCTGAAGGCCAGATTCTGCTCTCAGTCACATTGGTGTGAACTCAAATTAACTTCAGTGGAGTCACCCTAGATCAGGGGTCGGCAATGTTTGGCACGTGGCCCGCCAGGGTGCTTACCCTGGCGAGCCGCGTGCTAAGCGTTGCTGACCCCTGCCCTAGATATACACCACTGTGAGAACAAAATCTAGTCCAGAGATCCTAACAAATAACTCATAATACAGTACAAATGGCCAAATTCTGCCCTGACTTGCACCCCTTGCTACACCAGTGATTTCAGGACTATTGCATGGCATTTAAAAAAGCGCAGACTTTGGCCCATTGTATTGAACTATGCACTAAAGGCTCAGATTTCTGTTTTACACTTGAAATTCCACTGTCAGTTATAACTGCACAGTGGTTGTACATTGGTAGGGATTGAGCTATGACTCTTCTGTACATTCAGGTAAGCCCTAGACCCCTATAAATTCTATGCAGAAATGCAACCCTGAGTCCTTCATAGAAACTGAACAGTCAGCTTTATTTGATTTAATGAACTCATATGTATTTAGGTAGGTCGTTTTCATTTACGCCTACCTTAAATTATAGAAACAATAGAATAAAAACATCCCTTGACCAAGTACATGATTGTAGCCTTATCAATAGAACTTAAATCTTAATAAGACAGAATGCCTTAAAAAAAAAAACTTCCTAAAAACTCAACAAAGTGTCCATTTCAGCGTCAGTCTGAACCTCCCACCTATCCAATGTTTCAGAGCCAAAACACCTGTGCATCTTGGTCAGTTTTGTTGTGCTGCTGCCTGTGTCAGTTGGTTTGCACAACTGCATATTACTACTTTGGAAAGAACTAGCTAATTTAAAGTGAACTATCACAGCATTACAGATAACTTGGCAAAACGCAACATATTGCATTCTTTTAAATGATGTTATTTAAAAATGAATCGGGTTAGAACACCGAGTGACCATTGCTATTATACAGAGACTGATGCTGCAGTACGCTGGCAGCCCATATCGAAGGCCTGAATCCTCTGCCCTGCAACCATAGGGGGTCAGGCTGTTCAAGTAGCCCTTGAAAACAAAGACAGCATTCATCTTGATTTTCATTTCAACTTCTAGAGCAGCAGCAGACCGCTGGGTAAACAGAAGGGGGGTAGGGGATAAAACAGCAGAAGTGATGAAGGATGAAGTGATCAAAAGTTCTCTGATGAACTTCTATGCATTGCATGTTGATACAAGCTAAGCAGTCTCTAGTCCACAATTCAATCCTACCCGGGAGAGTTGCCTGCACTTTCTTTCCCCTCTGGCTGCCCACACAAAAGCAGTACCAGCTTTTGGCTTAAGCTTGTTTTCTTTCGTTTTGGATCTCACTGTGTGTCCTGTGCTATTTCAAATGTCATTTCTGATTTTGAAATATTATGTTAAAAAAAGCACCTGAACACAGAGCTAACACCAGAGTGAGACTACACAATCACTTAATCTCAGCAATTCTTTGGTTTTACAAAATCCTATGCTAGATCTAATACAGTGCATTTGCAATGCCTCTAAGTAGAAGTAATCCAGGATCAAACTGATACCGGTTTCATTTTATATAATGGGCAAATCTCAAATGACTTGGATAGTTCTGTTCAGCTGGGATATATACTTATTGGTTCAGATGCTGATCCAGAATTTATGTGAAATACATGAACCTCGAGTCTATAAAACCTGTGCAAAGAACAGCCCCCCACAGTATTTTGGCACCTCTCTTTCTGCTCTTGAGAGCAGAGTTGAGAAAAGGAAATAAATATTTGCCACAGTGTCTGATTTTCAAGTGAGCTCAGCACCCACAATTGGAGCCAGATTTTTGGAAGTGCACAGCCCCCAGCAGCTGTTACTGACAGGAACTGTTTTCCAGTCACTTCATTTAGGTGTCTAAATGGGTGTCGGTATGAGGCTGTTTAAGAAAAATCTGGCTCCCAGAGTTTATCCAAACATTTTTGAATGAGAAAGATTTGGGGTCTGAATTCTCTGAGAGTTTTGAGTTTGTTTTCATTAGGGCTTCCATGGAACTACTCACAGACTTAAAGTTAAGCAAATGCTTAAGAGATGGATCAGGGCCAAAGAGTTCATTTTCTTGCAGGATAAAATCTTGATTCAGCAGCAGCAGTTCCTATAGCACCCGAGTATTCCTTGCAGGTCTTCCATCAGAAAAGTCATGCAGAGGCTGATCCTTCTTAACTGATGAGATCACAGCCCTAGCTGGCATGGTTGCAATAAAACATCTCACCACAAATTGCAGTATAAAGTTAAAACGAAAAAAGTAAACTCATCTGTTCTTTAGCATCCAATTTATATATATTTTCTGCTCACTGAGGTCACACTCTAACTCCAATGAAAATCAGTTTAAAAGACTGGCTTTAACAGAAGCTATGTCAGACATTTGACCAGTATAATGAAGAAATGCCCAACCAACAGATAACTATATCAGTACCCCACTGGGGTCTGCAGTGCCCAAGTTGGCTCAATAGCACAGCAACAACCTCTGGTGTCTTCAGATATTTTGGAAAAGGGTATGTTGAAATGTCTTGTCTTGCTTGGAGCCAAACCACAAGTTTGCCTGTCTCTGATGAAGGAACAAACTAAGTTTATCATCTTGAAGCCAGGAAAAGCAGGAAATGGTTTCCCCAAGCAAAAAAAACAACATATTTTGTAGCAGGCACCATTCCTCTTAGTGGTGGAGAATAAGTACATCAGGCCACTGACCCATTTTATTAAAAATAGTATCAAATTAAATATAAGAACACAAATATTAATCTTCTCCAAAGCAGCTTTTTTGCAGGCTAATGCAGCAAATAAGCACAAATTCAACCACTATGCAACTCTATTAATACAGGAATTATTATACAGCAGCAACTTAATCTTTCCATTGTTATACTTACATTGTTTACGCTGCTTAGGACTCTTAAATGATGCCTTAATAAAAAATAACACCACCACCTCATTGGGCCAGATTGTGACTTGGACTACACACTTGTATTAGGGAAAAATAATTCCTATTACATCCCTTCATGGACTATCCAGAACTTGCTTTGCACAAGCAAAGCTACATGGACACTTAATCCTGCCCCTGAATGGGTGGGCAGTGATTGCGCAGGAATAGGTAGAAACTTTGCACCGCATCCCGGCTTATTGGTCAGCATGAAGGTGGGTAAAGGGGAGTGAGTAATAATAACCACAG
>NC_048310.1:18248669-18358544 GCF_013100865.1 Trachemys scripta elegans
CAATACAAATAATAAAAATATGTAGTGAAGTGAGTCATACCTAGTATCGTCATCATTTGTGGGTTTTGCAGTAGTTAAAGTCCATTCTCATTGGGTATTATTGTTCTACATTATTTAATATTTTAAAACAAGCCTGTTCTTAAGTTATAGGAGTGCACTAAAGGCTCGATACAAAGTCAATTGAAGTCAGTGGTAGATCTCCCATGGACTCCAGCTCAGGCCCTAAAGTATCTGAATTCATTTAGCTCTCTATTATTTTAACAGACACTTTGATATATATTTTGTACAAGAGTTAATAAAACCCTCAAGATGAATTTTTTATATGCCAAGCAGGAATTTTTATCATCAAATTATATAAAACTCTTGAGAACGAGGGTTTATAATTGAACGGTGTACACAGATGTAGCTAAAGTAGCATTGCTGGTCACCCCACTCCAATGCAGAAAACTCAAATTAAATCCAAAATCCAGGAGAAAAGTTTTGTTCAGTTCTTACATTAATTTGCTAGCCTGGGGATTCATTTTATCCATGTGTATGTGAAAGTTTTGTCGTCCTGCATTATATAGTGAAAATCAAATTATACTATAGAAGATCAGATAGACAAATTCTATTACTTAATCATCCACATTTAATTCTGCAAATAACAGACTAATGAAACATTTATCTTAAGTTTAACCAAATATTCAACTTCTCTGTGTTCACAATTTTCACAAAATCTTCACATTTTAGAAAGTTTCTTATTGAGACTGACTAGTGCCCTCATTGAGGAAATACAACTATATCTTTCATAGGTTTAAGGAAACATGGGGACTTTTAGCCAGAAAAAGTTAGACTACCTCCATTTAAAAATGGAGAATGATCTTTGTCACAAATTATATCCATGGCAACACTGAGACTGTGAGAGAAGCCAGAACCAAAACTACACTTTAATTTTAAAAATGCAGGGACCAGATCTTCTGCTGGTGCAAATTGAGGTAGCTCTATTGAAATGATTCAATAGGTGGGCGTAACAAAGCTAGTGAATTCAATGGAGCTGTCCAATTGCACCAGCTGAAGATCTGATCCAATGCTTATAGATTTCTCAGACCAAGGAGGACTACTTTGAAGAATCATTGGACAATGGTGTGACATCCTTTTAACTTCACTAAACAGCAATGTTACTTTTACCTGCTTATTCCAGTTCAGTATTACTTTCCACTTGTACATGTCTCTTGTTTTGCAGCAGGTTATCCCTTTTTAAGCACAGTCCATAGGAGATTGGCGGCCCTATCAGAGAATGGTCTCTTCCCCCCCCTTCAAGCATGATCAGATTGGTGAAATGCTAGCAGGTAAAGTGTTAGAGAAATTTTGTGAATTATGACTGTCCATGAAAAAGTATTGCACTATAAGTGTTCCACGATAACTCAGTACACATTCTGACTCAGCACTGAAAAAGGTACCATATCAAAGCAGCATTGGGAAAATCATCTAATTGATTATATGTTTGTACTTAGCAGTTTCAGAGATAAATGTGTGTTTTGTGAAAAGATTAGAAAGCTTTCAAAGGTGCATACCTGGAAAGCATCTCTTAAGACATGTTAGTGTCATTACTGATTCATAAAAAAAAAAAAAAAGGCATATTAGCCTTTTAAAACAAAGAAAAAAAATCAATGAAAATATACAAGTCAAGGCTTGAGTCTTTATCTATATGCATTTCTGATTGGCATATCACCACAGCATCCACTCTCAAAAGTGTTTATGTATACACATACACATGGACTATTACGATGATGAAGCCATCCTAATGACAAGTTCTCCTAGCTGCTCCATGGCTATGGAGGCCTGTTGGCATAATAAAACCGGCGTGGTCAGTCAAAATGGAATGAGGAGGACAGGATTCAGAAAGCCTGGATAATAATCTACATCCCCTTCACCTTGAAGAGGTCAGCTGGAGGGCTCATTACATTCTTGTACAGACGACATGGAGCTTTTTGATCTAAGTTTACAAAGATCCACCAGCCATTCCCTCACCCATGCCAGAGGAGCATGAGAGAAAGAGGGGCTACTATGGCCACGGGGCTGCTCCTCTACTTCTCCGTGATTTGTTTGGAAGATTCCTTTTCCCCCAGCCATTCACTGAGCTGTAGCAATGAACAGGGTCATTGGCATGAGCATCTCTAGAACCCAGTACTATCCAAAGCAGACGTTCCCTGACACCGACACCTCCACCTCCCAGCATTAGCAGGATCTTACTTCAGTCAGTTTTCTGAGAACTGGAAATGTACAAACTGTGCTTCACTCTCATACATTCCTCACTGCTTGTTGGCTAATTTTGTTCTCATTGTTAACCCAGAGGCTGTTGCAAGAATACAGCCATATAATGGCTCTCATTATACAGTGATGATTGTTGAAAAAGTTTCTTTCTACTGCACAGTAATCTATAATAAATCACTCATGTACCTGTCAACTTAATCTTCATTACAATCCATTACTGCAAAGATTTCTATAATCTGACAGAAGATTTACTGGGTATAAATGTCTGCCTGAGGGCTGAATGTAATTAGAGATGGGACAGAATCAACGCACCCGCCGCTTGTTAGTGCTACTATACAGAAATGTGTGAAATTCTCACAATTTGTGAATCTCATGAAAAAAATGGATTTTTCCCCACTAACTCGGCAGGAAGTCAAGACCTGCCACATCCATCGCACATTTCACAGTAATATTCCCTGCTGATCCTGTGCAGACATCTACTTTTACCTGTAAAAATGGCTTCTGAGAGTTTGCATTCTACAGCAAAAATGACTTTTTTGCAAAAATTAATGGAAATTCAGCCCATTGTCCAAGTTCCAGAATTTTTTTGAGGTGATCAGTGTGTGAAGTTAAAGTTATTTTCACATGATTTCCTTTCAGTAAAGTGACCTAAAAAGAGAAACAAAACTAAAAAACTCCAAAGTGATATGAACATGTGGATGATCAAGAAAGCTAGACATTTAATGCGTCTGGAAATTAACTTTAAATCTTCTCACAACCCCTTTGCCCCACAGGAAAGGTTGCTCCCTTCGTTAAAACCCACAAAAGCAAATAAAAAATATTGCAGAACTATATAACAATTTTATGGATCATCCTTTGGCTGTTTACAGGGTCAAATCACTAGGACTCATCCTAATACAGAGGCAGCATAAGCCAAGTCATTGGTAGTGTGTGAATCTGTAGTGTGTTAACTTTGTACTTGGGTACAGGAAGTGGGGGCAGAGGTGATGACTCACAGGTTCAGAAATGAATTTACATCTTTAATAATTTAATTGCAACCAAGTCTTTGGCTAAGAAGCCACAAAATGAGTATCCCTAAAGAGGTTAACACATGACTGGGGGGGATAATCTCATTTCCATGTCGATTAATATACTGGTTTAAAAGAGATGGAGTTTCACTATTTCCACTGAAAAAGGTGCTGGTGCCAATATCAATTCATGTGCAAACTTGAATGTTTCTGTAAGTGCCAGTGAACTAGCATATTTCATCCATTTTACTGTGGATTAAATATGCTAGTTCACTAGCATTTATAGAAACATTCGGGTTTGCATATGAACACTAAAGACACAAAGATGTTGTATTTGTGCTCAAATCTAGCTTCTCACAGGCCCTGTCCATCTTTGTGCTAGGCTTCATTTATTGATTCAGAACTTAACCTTTCCTCTTTGCCCCCAACCTATTACCTCCTGAAGGTCACTGAACTGTTTTACTGCCAGACATTAAAAACTGCACTTAGTTTTCTCACCTCTGAGCCACCCACTTTTCTATGTTTGTTTGAACTGTGCAGTTCCCCTTCAATCTTCCTTACTCTCTTGACTTTCATGGTGGCACTAGCACATACTACCATCCACTTTAAGGGGTTATGTCCTTCCCTGGAATTCCTATCAGTACCATAGAGATTGCTTTCAAATCCATCATTCTGACATGGATTGAGAGTTTCTCAGAATACATCTCATCCTTATTCATCAGTCTAGGTCACCGTCAGCATAAAGCATATGGAGAGGCATTGCTTCCTGCTCAAGGGATGTGCATTTGTCTGTTTAGTAATCTTTCTGAGAATGCCAAGAATCGCCTAGTTCTGGAATAAGCAGTCATCTTTTGGGGGAGAGCAGATTTGTAGCTGACCTGCAAAAATCACTCAGAAAAACCAAAACTCTCTCTTCTCATCTGAACAGAAAGTTTACTGATACTGAGGGGCGGGAGTGTTATTGCTTTTTAAACCTACTATTTTTGCCATCGTTTTCTGCTAACAAACTTGGCCTGTTGGGGTGGTGGAAGGACAGTGCTCGGGGCAGTTGACTTCCTCCCAATCTGCAGATGGAATTTGTCTCTTCTGGGCACACAACCGAAACAGCCAAGATATTGAAAGTTCAAGAATTCTGCAGCTATGCCAGCAAGCTGATTCAGACAACTGCTAATCTTTTTGCTTCAAGTTTCCACAGTCACACAAGATAACATTCAGAATTCCATTACCATTAAGAATTTCAGTCACTGTCTCCCCACAAACAAAAGTAAAATAAGATCTAGTTATTCCCACCATCTTTGTTCTACTTCACGTGTATTCTTCCTCTAAATCATAATAATCCTTTGTTTATTAAGGCATCAAGTTCTTAAATAAGAACTTATTCCTCCAAAATGCAAACACAGTTTAGTTATTTTCAATTTAAAGAAAGACAGACATGGAAAATATTTTTTTTAAAGAGTAGAAAATATTCCATTCACTATGCTGAGATAGAATATATTTTCTGTGTTGCCTACTCCTATTATGTATTACTAAAAATGTCTGTTGTTAAAGAGGAACTTTGCTGTAAGAATTACCAGATTCTTCTTTATTCTGTTCCCACCCCGCAGTAAAATACAAATTATAATTTTCTTAAATTTTAAATGCCTAAGGCTCAGTCCTATTCTAGCTAATCTCTTCTCATGCAGAAACAGATTGAAGTATAGGGAGACACAAAGGTAGTATATGCCACCTTTATCTCCACTTCTCACTGAACATTAGGTGAGGTGCAAGTTAGAACCTCATCGTTGCTCTAACTTGTGTCCACTTGTGATTGCCCCACAAGAATTTGTAACACCAGTCCAGGATGACCAGAGCATAGTAAGACTGTAGCTATGATGACCTCTCTCAACATGCCCCCATGCTGGGTCTCTGAAGAAGGGACTCCCCTATGCCAGGGAAATTCTCAACATGGTCTTTAAGCTGCCTTTACAGCCTCTTTGTGACTTCAGGGTGACATAAAGAAGCCTTATTAGTGACCAGAATCTGACTCAGGCTCTGTACTACATGATACATGTATAAGATAGAAAAATGAATATAATATAAATAATAAAGGAATGGGTATGACTATTTTCATACATATGCGCCAGGGCCAATGTTTAGGTTGATCCTTACTTTCTAATGGCCAGATCCTCAGCAGGGGTAAATCAGTCTAGCTTGATTCCCTTTGTAGCAGTTAAGGTACATCCTTGTCCTGTGATAAATTTCTCAAGTTTAAAGTTGCATTATTGTCTGGGTTATTTTTGCAGGAATACATATGGGTCAATATACACTCTGGACATCCTTTTGCCTCTGCTGATTACCTGCTCTCTCCAACTCCCCCAACTTGTTCTCTTCACTGCAGCCTCATTCCATATGTCCTCCATGTTTCCCTTCAATCCTTCTCCCTTCCCCTCTCATTTAAATCCCCACTGCCCACCTTTATCTCTTTGTTAAGCTAATTCCCTCCCAACAAAACCCACTCAAAAAAAGAAACCAATCAACAAAACTATTGTGGCACTAACATGGCATTTGCAACCACCATGTGGTTCACTCCATATGTTATATCCCTTCTCCGACAATCCTTAGTCTGCCTTGTATATTTAGACTGTAAACTCTTTGGGATGGAGACTGTCTTTTACTCTTTGTTAGTACACTGCCTACCACAATGGGGCCCCAATCTCAATCAATCTTAGGATCAATTGGTACTACTCCAATACAAAGAATAAATAATAATATGTGTGTATGTATATCTAGACCTACACACACTATAGAACTGTTAATTTTAGTGTATGTTTATTTCAGCATAAAGGATGCTGGCCATACATGCGCATTACATTATTTTCATGCTCCAGGCCAGTCTCAGCTGGTCATTTGCTCGAAATATTTGCTGTAAAGTAAGTTTTGCTTCTTTTCCAGCTAGTAACTAAGTAAATGCAGTGTAAGAAATATACAGGGCTGTGCTCAGCTCTTTCTGTTGTGGCCAATGCATGCTGCACCCTCTCTGATAGTTCAGTAATTTTTGTCCTGAGAGCCTTGTTCTAACTCAGCTAGATTGAAACATACAAATATATGAACAGTCTAGAGCCCGATCCAGCTCCTATTGAAGTCAACAATAAAACCCCCAATGACTTTTGTAAGACCTGGGTCCATAACATTTAGCTACAGCTCGCTGTTGCGGATGGTGTAACAATAGCCACTAGAATCAGCAGCTACTGCTTGTATCATCCCCTTTTGTAACCCAGATTCAAGTCAAGTGACTGGGGCCAGGAAATACAGTTCCTTCTCATTCCAGCAGCACTGCACCTCATACCACCATTACATAGTCTGTTACCAGCACTCCTGATTTCCCAGGGTACACAGGTACTACATAAGCCTCCTGGTGGGTTGAGCATGCATCCCCCTTGACAGGCAACCAGCCCACTGGCAGAAAGAGGTGGGAGCAGCCCCATGGCCCCACTCCATCCCTTCCCCTTTGCACAGGCTGCCTAGGTGGGGGCAATGGCTCTCTGAAGCCCTTATGGTCCCAATGGCAAGGTTCTTCCATTATGTCCAGCTTCTGCAGTGGTGAAGGGTGCAAGCAGATTAAAGCTTCATTCCCCTCTCCCTCTCCTTGCACATCCACACAGAGAGACAAGCACAGTCTAGCCCTAAAACATAGAATAGAGAAGTGCATCTTGGAATGAATGTATTGTAGGCACAATGCAATCCTCACACTTTCATCTGTTCATTGGGGTTCGCCAGCCTTTTTACATCAAACACACCATAGCTGTGCCTAGCAGATGTCTAAAGTGTAAAGGCCTGTTTGTGCTCTGGGTTGCCTTGCATGTGCCAGAATAAATACAAGGGGGAAAGAACACACTTTTTTCTCCAAATTAGAAATTAAAAGAATTGTTTAAAAAAATATTAAAATGCAGATACTTCACCATTCAGAAAAGTTTGGGATTTTTCAAAGCAATGTAAATACCTAGGCTGCACTGAAATATCATTGAAATGCCAATGGAAATGTTTCTTTAGAGATTTAATATTAAGAGGCAGAATTGAATTGAAGAGATGATAAAAAGCAAACTGTGTAGCACTTACTAATCTTGATAAATGGCTGTCCATGCTGCCAGGAGGAATTCATTGGGGAACATATATGAACCTTGGAGTTTCTCACCCGATAATTTAATTGTGGAATACTTCTCTTCCACCTTGGGTAAATTAAAGTCAAACCAAGTGCACCTTTGAGAAAGAAGAGGATAGGGGTACGTTGGTTGGAATGTGAAGAATTACTCAAGGCTGTCCAGGACACATTGAAGCTTCTCTTGGGACCAACTTCCTTTCTGCCCACTCGCAAAATGAAATATGAGGTAGAAAAGCAAATATTTTCTTAATAGTATCTGATGGGCCATAAAATTAAAGTGCAGTATGTAACCTTGATGTGAGCTCAGAGACAGATGATAGCATAAAGGTTTACTTCTCATGTGGCCTTCTTATCTACATCCTTCTAAATAAGTAGGACTGTTGTGCACATCCTGTACTCCATACTAAAGCATAACGGTATTGTAGAGACAATATTGTTTGTAGGCCAGATTCCCCAGTCCTCACTAAGTCAAAACACCCTTTAAAGTCAATTTGTAGGATTTCAGAGTGCCAGGATTCTGGCACTCCAGAACAGGACTGTTCTGATTTTTTGGTTTGGATGCTTTGAGCTTTGAAAATGTTTTTAAAACTAAAACGGAAGTAGTTTGAAATGAAAAGGAATCAAATAAAAAAATTGAAAAGTTTAACTTCACACGTCAAAACAGAAATCTTTTGATTTTTCAGGGTTGTTGTTTTTTTCCTTTAACTGAAACTGTTTTGCAAATTCTACACAAGTTCACAGAAGGTTTCGGTAACCCAAGTTTGAACTGAAAAATTTCACCCCTTTCTACTCAGAAGGCAGAGGGACTTCAGGAAAATAGTATGAGAGAAAGTTTCACATAAGATGAAGTGTGTGGAATAGATCTGGTTGCTAGATGGGAGAGCTATGCAGGATGAATTAACAGGGCTAGTACACAGTATCGTAACAGTATGTAAGATAGCTGGGTGACTCCTGAGCGCCCCTCATGGGAGGATGGGGGATGTGCCTCTGCAGGGCTGTGCAACCAATTTATCCCCTCTTCAGGACCTCTTAACAACTCACAGCCCACAGGTAATTAAAACATTCTCCTCCCGGGTCCCCATTGTTTACTGGCACTCTAAGCCACAGTTAGGTCACTCTCTCCCTTTAGCTGGGCAGTCCTCAGCACTTCTTCACAGACCTAAGTCCCAATTCTCTGGGGCTTCACTTGACTGGAGCTCAGCCTTCTGGCTTCCAAGCCCCCGTTCTGTCAGTCAGGGTCCCAAGCAGGAGCTTTCTGCTCACTGCCGCTCCTCTCTGTCACAGCTCCTTTGATCTCCTTGTAGGAGCCTATCATATCCGTTGCAGTCTTGCTATTATTTCCTTGCCCTCTCCGGCTGATCTTTATAGGGCAATCACCCTGGTCTCTCCCAGGTGTAGCTCATTCTGAAATTAGGATTGGCTAGCCACAGCCCTTGAAGGGTAAGCTACCATGTTACACAGTATACTGAGGAAGCAGAACTTCCTTTTGGTGTAATGGAGACATGTCTCCTGACCTGATCAGTTAGTAAGAAAGTCAGAAGGAAAATTGCTACATGAACAACATAATGGCGAGGGGATAATAGGATCCTTCCTCAAAACCCTTCATAGAAGAAACTGTTAGTGCTGTCTATAGGAGGAAAAGAGGAACAGAATGCTTACTAATTTGTTACCTGCAAAAGCACTGAGAGGGAAAAAAAGCTCTCTCTTCTCATCACTCATTACTTATTTGTTACCAGAGTTCTTTGAGATGGACTCTGAATATTTACACTCCGCACCCACTGTCTCTGCTCTTGCAGAGTCCAAATTAAAGTATCTTGTTTTTTCCGTATGAGCAGTGAAAGTGCCATACCCCCTTTATACTAACACCCTCATAATACATTTGAGCACTAGATGAAGAGAGCATGGGTGCCTAACGTGCACCATTACTAGAAGGGTCCTGCTGCCCTGATTGGCATGAGTCCAAAGACTGTGAATATGCAGAGTTCATCTCAAAGAACTCCGGTTACAAGTAAGTAACCTTCATTTTCTACTCTTTGCACACAGATTACCTTTTGTTCAAGATATCACAAGATTATGTTTAGAAAGGACTGTTTTTACCCAACCTAGTCAGCATACCTAATAAAGGGATGTAAAAAAAGACCCAGTTTGGGATGCTCACTTCTGTGGGCTGTGTAGACATACCCATAGGCTATTAAGGCCACATTTAGGCTCAGACATAAAAGTCACCTGACTTTCTAGAGTGCTGAGCAGCCAGCAACTCCCATTAAAATCAATTGTCTCACAGAACTCTGAATAGTCAGGCCACTTATTTAGGATTCAAAGCCTACTGAAGTCTATAGTAATCTATCCATTGACTTTGAATCAGGCCGCAATTTAGGCTCCTATTTTTGAAAATTTTGATCCATGTATTTGAGATCTCCTTGTCAGCCTTAAAACTTATTTATATGGCTACAAATTGTAGACACCCAGTTGAGAGTGATTTTGTCACCCTCAGAAAGATGTTTTAATTAATTTACATTTTTTGTAAAATATATAGTTGAAAAAGGTCTTTTCAGAATGTCTTTTTAATGGCAATATACTGCAGTAAAGCAAACAAACCACATTAATTACACTATAAGCTGTACAGGAGTCTTCCTTTGTGGGAGACAGGTATTATTTAAACATAACCTATATGCATGTTAATGGCAATTGCTCAGTAGCTTAATACACAGGATGTTTCTAAGACAGTTTTTCCCCAGATTGCAGTGCTAGTACTATGGGAAAAGGCTTCATTGCTTTCCTCTTCTGTTCCACTCTCATGTGGGGGTTAAAATTTATTTGTTGTCAGCAACAAGCCCTATTTTCTTTAATGGATTGGCATTTCCAGGTCAGATGAGATCAATCTACACCAGCAATGTTTTTGAGCTGTTAGTGTGTTATGTAATCAACTGAATACTAGTTCAGCCTGGAGCCATTTAGTTTGTGGAGCTAGAACTTAGCTGACTTTAAAGAAGAGGCAAGCAAGCTTGCAGAAAGAGATTGATTTCAGTGAAAGATGAATTCATACTTACTAAACCATTAATATTTCTAAATCAATTAGAGTAAAATAGAGAGGGAATGGTGTGATGTCTGTGAGCAAATAGCTTAAAACTATTATTCTGGAAGGATTATTTTCTCCCAATTTTTAAATAATATCTGTTTTCTTAGGACTAGTTTGTACAAGCTCGCACTGCTGAGCACTAAGTCACACTAATAGTTCCAATGACATCAATGGGACTATTCATGTAAATGTGCATCAATGTGAATAAGACATTCACAAGCTAATTCATTAGCAAGAATATGTCTTCTCCTTCTTCATGAAGCCTACCTTGTGTAAACTATTCCTTTCAGTTTATTAGGGGTAGTAGGTTTGTCTAGGCACTGGACTGTCTCTTAGGATATTGGACTGTGTCCCAGATCTGCCATAGACTTGTTGTGCGACCTTCACCTCTCTGTGCCCTGTTTCTCCTCTCACCCTCTGTCCTTCTTGTTCAGTTAGGTTCTAAGCAATTCAGGATGAGCAGCAGTTATTTTACTATGTATTTATACAGTTCCTAACATAATAGGGCCCCACTCTAAGTGCTACCATGAAGTAAATTATAAATAATATTAAGTGTATTCTTATTAGTTTGGCTTTTTTAAATGGGTGTTTTTTCACAGAGCTGGTTTAAAGAAAGATTCCTTTCTTCCTTGTCTTTTCACTGCAGCCTGATTGTCATGCACAAAACCACTGCTGATTATTCAAAAAGTTAGCTTTGATTGAGGAAAAAAGTTCTTCCCTCCAAAGGCATTCAGGAGGAGTTTTGACTTAGTAACAAGCCATGTGTGCAAGCATCAAGCTAGACAACCAAGATAATAGGGCACAGAGTAGTAGTCATACTCACTAATTGCAGAAATCTGCCTAGTTCTTCTCTCCCGCCCACCCCACAACCCCCTCCCTCATAAGGATGTTAAGAAACAAGAGTCAATTTTAACCTTGAATGTATATTTGTTTTAAGCTTATTAGCATAGTTCTTGGTCTGTACATTCTCTTGTTCTTCTCATTCAAATATTTCCCCTTTTTATTTTTTAGTTTAAGGACCCAGTCTCTTGAGGTTTTTTACCCTCAATTTCCACCAACTTCAATGGGCCCTAAAAAATTAATAAATAAAATGAAGGAGACCAACACAAACATTTAGGCCTTCATTTTTAACAAGCCTCCAGAAGTACATTGATTCTTCTCATCTCTCACAGAAAAAGCAGTGCAGATTTTCAACAGAGTTTGTTTTGAATAAGACCCCCTTATACACAAACCTTATCTCAAAAAATTCCTTGTGCTAAAATCCTAGAGGCCAAATTGTAAAGTGGAAAGATCTCCCTTTCCACCCCAAATTATGCCTCCCAGTCAATAGAATTTCATGTTACAGAGAATACTAACTTAACCTGATCTAATGTAGAGTCCAGTTTTCCATTCCATTTAGAATTCTACAGGTTTTCTTCATTTCCCAAAAGTAAACAGCTGAGACAGGTACATAAACTAGTGTGTAAAACATGAAGCACCACAGTCATTATCATGTAGGTACAGCATCCTAAAATGTCCTTAATATAGCATTTCCCTGCATGCTCTTGATAACTGCTTCTTCACCTCATAAGAGTCCGGTAAGAAGCATAAATATTCCTCAAGGACCCAAGAGTTGTTTAAAAGTCTTTAATAGCTACCATAAAATGAAGGATAAAATGTGTGAAAGAAGAGCTGTCATGATAATGATAAAAGATATGAAGAGCTGTGCATTTCATATCAAACAGTCATGTGAGTTTTATATCAATGAGAGATCGCATGGAATTTGCAAAGGCAACTTGAATGCTATTGAGTCTCAGGTTGATGTAAGTAAACAAGTTTTAGAGTTCAAATCAGCTGTGAGACAAGGTTTGCTCCTTTCAGCATACAATGGCAAATCAAATCCATAGTATCAGCTCATGTATGTCTGCTGGTGAGGTCGGAGAAGGAGAGGATAAGGAGACAAATCTCTCTCTCACACACACACACACACACGTCACAGTGTTAGGGGAGCTACAATTTCAAGTCTACTCCAGAGTAATATCTAGAATAACCTCACCCATGGCACATTCTATAGCATAGTAGATGGCAGCCTAGCAATGAAGGATCTACACAGCAACAAACATCCCAGCCCTGCCCCCAAATGCTTCCTATGTGGTGCTACACAGATAATTCCATTGGAGGCTGACTCCATACTGTTCAAAGGATGCATAAACCCCTATTGGTCCCCTTCCAAACCCCATCCTGCCGTTCAGCTATGGAACCATACCGTATTTGCCCACCACCAAACTGAGATGGGTATTACAGGCCACAACTTGAGCATCTCAGCATAATGCAACACAACACAGCCCATAGAAAATGAAAAAAAGATATACACATGCATAAAAGAAACTATTGTATTTGCTTCTGCTACAAACTGTACTAACAAAGCTAGTGCTACTGAATGTTTCATTGCTGACAAATGTAAAGTGATACATGTTGGCACAACATCAAAAACTACAAGTACAAAATGAATGGAATTTAACTGGAAAGTACCCTAAGGTAATGGAAAGTGTTCACTGAACATATCTCTAGGCAACATGCTGGTGTTTTAAAAAAATATATAAAAATTAGCATGCTTGCAACAGGTAATTTAAGAGCATAGGATACATTTAAGAAAATTATTATAAGGTTAAACAGCTGGTATGACTCACATCGAATTTATGTTCAGTGCTGATTGCTACGTTATAAAGTGATGTTGTAACACCTGAAAAGATAAAGAGATTGTTCCGGGGATAAAAAAGGCATAGCTAGAAGGGCAAGCATAAAAGATTTATACTGCATAGTTTAGCAGAATGTTTGATTGAGAGATATAGAATATCTTCACTAAAGTATAGAAATTAAACCTAGGGCATGGTTTTCATCCACTGTGAAATGCTTTTGTTATGAACAAACCCCTTAAAAAGAACATAAGAACGGCCGTACTGGGTCAGACCAAAGGTCCATCTAGCCCAGTATCCTGTCTACTGACAGTGGCCAATGCCAGGTGCCCCAGAGGGAGTGGACCAACAGGCAATGATCAAGTGGTCTCTCTCCTGCCATCCATCTCCATCCTCTGACAAACAGAGGCTAGGGACACCATTCCTTACCCATCCTGGCTAATAGCCATTAATGGACTTAACCACCATAGATTTATCCAGTTCTCTTTTAAACGCTGTTATAGTCGTAGCCTTCACAACCTCCTCAGGTAAGGAGTTCCACAAGTTGACTATGCGCTGCGCGAAGAAGAACTTCCTTGTATTTGTTTTAAACCTGCTGCCTATTAATTTCATTTGGTGACCCCTAGTTCTTGTATTATGGGAATAAGTAAATAACTTTTCCTTATCCACTTTCTCCACATCACTCATGATTTTATATACCTCTATCATATCCCCCCTTAGTCTCCTCTTTTCCAAGCTGAAGAGTCCTAGCCTCTTTAATCTCTCCTCATATGGGACCCATTCCAAACCCCTAATCATTTTAGTTGCCCTTTTCTGAACCTTTTCTAGTGCCAGTATATCTTTTTTTAGATGAGGAGACCACATCTGTACGCAGTATTCGAGATGTGGGTGTACCATCGATTTATATAAGGGCAATAATATATTCTCAGTCTTATTCTCTATCCCCTTTTTAATGATCCCTAACATCTTGTTTGCTTTTTTGACCGCCTCTGCACACTGCGTGGACATTTTGAGAGAACTATCCAGGATGACTCCAAGATCTTTTTCCTGACTCGTTGTAGATAAATTAGCCCCCATCATATTGTATGTATAGTTGGGGTTATTTTTTCCAATGTGCATTACTTTACATTTATCCACATTAAATTTCATTTGCCATTTTGTTGCCCAATCACTTAGTTTTGTGAGATCTTTTTGAAGTTCATCACAGTCTGCTTTGGTCTTAACTATCTTGAGCAGTTTAGTATCATCTGCAAACTTTGCCAGCTCACTGTTTACCCCTTTCTCCAGATTATTTATAAATAAGTTGAATAGGACTGTTCCGAGGACAGACCCTTGGGGAACATCACTAGTTACCCCTCTCCATTCTGAGAATTTACCATTAATTCCTACCCTTTGTTCCCGGTCTTTTAACCAGTTCTCAATCCATGGAAGGACCTTCTCTTTTATCCCATGACAACTTACTTTACTTGAGAGCCTTTGGTGAGGGATCTTGTCAAAGGCTTTCTGGAGATCCCCCTTGTCCACATGTTTGTTGACCCCTTCAAAGAACTCTAATAGATTAGTAAGACACAATTTCCCTTTACAGAAACCATGTTGACTATTGCTCAACAGTTTATGTTTTTCTATGTGTCGGACAATTTTATTCTTAACTATTGTTTCGACTAATTTGCCCGGTACAGACGTTAGACTTACCGGTCTGTAATTGCCAGGATCACCTCTAGAGCCCTTTTTAAATATTGGCGTTACATTAGCTAACTTCCAGTCATTGGGTACAGAAGCCGATTTAAAGGACAAGTTACAAACCTTAGTTAATAGTTCCACAACTTCACATTTGAGTTCTTTCAGAACTCTTGGGTGAATGCCATCTGGTCCCGGTGACTTGTTAATGTTAAGTTTATCAATTAATTCCAAAACCTCCTCTAGTGACACTTCAATCTGTGACAGTTCCTCAGATTTGTCACCTACAAAAGCCGGCTCAGGTTTGGGAATCTCCCTAACATCCTCAGCCGTGAAGACTGAAGCAAAGAACCCATTTAGTTTCTCCGCAATGACTTTATCGTCTTTAAGCGCTCCTTTTGTATCTCGATCATCAAGGGGCCCCACTGGTTGTTTAGCAGGCTTCCTGCTTCTGATGTACTTAAAAAACATTTTGTTATTACCTTTGGAGTTTTTGGCTAGCCGTTCTTCAAACTCCTCTTTGGCTTTTCTTATCACATTCTTGCACTTAATTTGGCAGCATTTATGCTCCTTTCTATTTGCCTCACTAGGATTTGACTTCCACTTTTTAAAGGAAGTTTTTTTATCTCTGACTGCTTCTTTTACATGGTTATTAAGCCACTGTGACTCTTTCTTAGTTCTTTTACTGTGTTTCTTAATTTGGGGTATACATTGAAGTTGGGCCTCTATTATGGTGTCTTTAAAAAGCACCCATGCAGCTTGCAGGGATTTCACTTTAGTCACTGTACTTTTTAACTTCTGTTTAACTAACCCCCTCATTTTTGCATAGTTCCCCCTTTTGAAATTAAATGCCACAGTGTTGGGCTGTTGAGATGTTCTTCCCACCACAGGGATGTTGAATGCTATTGTATTATGGTCACTATTTCCAAGCGGTCCTGTTATAGTTACCTCTTGGACCAGCTCCTGCGCTCCACTCAGGACTAAATCTAGATTTGCCTCTCCCCTTGTGGGTTCCGGTACCATCTGCTCCATAAAGCAGTCATTTAAAGTATCGAGAAATTTTATCTCTGCATTTCATCCTGAAGTGAAATGTTCCCAGTCCCCATTATTATTATGGGGATAATTGAAATCCCCCACTATTATTGGGTTCTTAATTTTGATAGACTCTCTAATTTCCCTTAGCATTTCATCATCACTATCACCGTCCTGGTCAGGTGGTCGATAATAGATCCCTAATGTTATATTCTTATTAGAGCATGAAATTTCTATCCATAGAGATTCTGTGGAACACGTGGATTCACTTAAGATTTTTATTTCATTTGATTCTACATTTTCTTTCACATATAGTGCCACTCCCCCCCACCCCACCCCCCGCTGTTCTGTCCTTCCGATATATTTTGTACCCCGGAATGATTGTGTCCCATTGATTGCTCTCAGTCCACCAGGTTTCTGTGATGCCTATTATATCAATATCCTCCTTTATCACGAGGCACTCTAGTTCACCCATCTTATTATTTAGACTTCTAGCATTTGTGTACAAGCACTTTAAAAACTTGTCACTGTTTATTTGTCTGCCCTTTTCTGATGTGTTAGATTCTTTTTTATGTGAACCCCTTCCTTACCTGGGTCCCAATCCAGCAAAGCATTTAAGCAAAAGTTAACTTTTAAGCATGTGAGTAGTCCCATGATGTCATTGGGACCTACTCTCATGTTTCAAGTGCTCTGCTGAATAAGGGCTTTGCTTCCCAAGCACCCAACTATGGGCTATGGACCCAAAGATAGTTGGTTATTTTCTGGGGAAATTCTTTATTGTCTTCCTTTCCCTAATAGCATCTGATTTGTCCTCTTTTATATAATTCAGGCTTCTGCAAACTGCTCTCATGAGCATTTCATATACGATCCAGCAAGCACTCTGGGCCAAATCCTGATAACCTCATTCTGTCCTTACTGCCATTGGCTTCAGCGTATAGCGCACACATGCACAAAAGTGGTCAGGAATCTAACTGACCAAATCCTCAGCTAGTGTAAATCAGAGCACCATTGAAGTCAGTGGAGTTACCACAAGTTACACCAGGGGTCGGCAACGTTTGGCACACAGCTCGCCAGGGTAAGCACCCTAGCGGGCTGGGCCAGTTTATTTACCTGCTGACGTGGCAGGTTCGGCCGATCGCAGCCCCCACTCGCTGCGGTTCACCATCCCAGGCCAATGGGGGCGGCGAGAAGCGGCGTGGGCGAGGGATGTACTGGCCACGGCTTCCCGCCGCCCCCATTGTCCCGGAACGGCGAACCGCAGCCAGTGGGGGCCGTGATCGGCTGAACCTGCCGCGTCAGCAGGTAAATAAACTGGCCCGGCCCGCCAGGGTGCTTACCCTGGCGAGCCACGTGCCAAACGTTGCCGACCCCCGAGTTACACCATCTAAGGACCTGGCCCCATATGCATAAATATAAAAATCAACCTTACGAATAGTCATTTCAAAGCTGAATATTAGGGAAGAAACACTCAATTTCTCTTTGCTGGGCATACTGAATCTTAGTTATTTATATATAATTATAAAATGCAGAGTAAAAGCAAAATTATTTTAAAATAAACACAGTATAGCATTTTAGTACTGTTATAAAAGTAGAGCAGATGGTGGTTTTTAACCACATGACCCAGACAAAACCTTGAGATATTTTCTTGCACACTATACCTTAGAGATTTTGTGAATTTCTGATTTATTGCATTCTTCTTAAAAGAAATGTGTTTTTCCTGTCTCCCTTGTGTCTGCATTGGCATGTTCAATGAAGAAAAAAAGGAAACTTGAGAAAGGCTTTTCTTTAGGAAAGATGAAAAACTGTTTTTGTTCTGGGGGATATGAGTGGATTTCAGCAAAAGTATCATACTTAGAGCATGAAACTAAACTAAACTAAAATAAAATAAAATGATAAAGGCTTCCAAGGCGTATTTACTTTTACATTCTACCAGTTAGTGGTCAAAAATTGCACAGGTTAATTCAGTGGTGCATAAGTGGATCAAGTTGTATTAATTTAGAAGGAATAAAGGGACCCAAAGAATCAAAGGCATTAAGTCAACCTAGTCACTATCCTACATTAAACAGCGTTAAACAACAGTTTGGTATACAGAGACCTCAGCCTGCTTAGTACCATGGCAAACACACCATTAAAAATCCCTTTAACCTTTTATTAAAGATACAGAAAAGATGGAAAAAAACAGCTAAATCTTTTGAAATGTGAAGTATTAAAGAAGGCTTTCATTTTAACAGTATCCCTTGTTCCCTTTCCCGTTAGCTGGAGAGAGTCTTTAGAAAGAAGAAACCTCTTGTTTGATAGTCTCTTAGATGGTATTAAAGATGATAAAAACTGTCCTTTTGGGGGGAAAGGGAAGAAGTTAGTTAAAGTCAGATCCCATTTCCTAGAAGACAAAACAAGACACAAACACACAAAAGAGGGAAGAACAGCAAAAATAGAAAATTCACCTTTTATCTTTGGCGTTGACTCTGACTTTCAACCTCACTGCTGTAAAAAAATAGGCACAGCACATGGTCTAATCAGCCACTCTGAGATCTGGCAAACTGGTACCAGGATCCGTTTGTTTAGGGCATTGCTTTTAGTTGCCTCTTTCTGGTCACAAACTTACAGCAGCATTATACCAAGATATACGGTCTTGGTTGGCAAATCCAGATGGCAAAAGGAGAGGGATAAGAAAAAGAAGAAATAGCTGGGAAGGAAAAGAACACAGAAGGAGGAGATATGGGACAAAGTCTCACATTCCTAGTAGTGTTCAGGATTAAGCTGAAGTTGGTGGAGGTAGCAATGTCATTTGGTTCCCCTTCTCTGGCCTGGTCTGGTCAGGACATCTTCTGGTCTGGAGTCCCCAGGGACAATAGGGTTGGCAGCCAAGATGGTGAGGCTCACTCCAGTAGCCAATTCTCCCCCAGTCTTGTTCTTAAGGGCTCTGAAAGGGAGTGATGGGTGGAAAAGCTCATCTCCTAATTTTTTCCACCAGTTAGGCCTAATATCTGACCTATCAATTTGGTTTTATTAATTTTCAGTCCTCCATTTCTCTTGCTTACCAGGCATGATCTTTAAGCTATACCAATAGGACTAATTCAGTCTCTCTTTTGCACCTTTTCCCATCAGAATTTGTTATTAGTTCTTGTGACTTTCATTTAGCTTTTGCAGTTGAGCTCACAATTAGGGTAAATGTGTAGGCCCAATTATTATAATAGATGGTGCACATTATAGTGATAGAACCCCATGACTTTCTTGTTTGTCACCCAAAGATTCTGTCTCTTTATTCAACTCCTTAAAAAGGGAGCGGAAGACTTTGCATGTGATTAAGGCAGTAGACGAGGACCATGGAGATTTGGTTTCAATTCCTGGCTCTGACACAGACTGTGGGTGTAACTGTGGGCAAGTCATTTAATGTCTTTGTCTCCTTTCCCCATCTGTTAAATAGGAATAATATTTCCTTTCTCCCACTGTCTGTCTTTTGTCTATTTAGATTGTAAGCTCTTTACGGCAAGGACTGTTTCTCACTAGTTGTATGTATAGCACCTAGCAAAATAGAACCCTGATCTCAGTTAGGTAGGGGCACTACCATAATAAAAATAAACAATCAGATTAACAGTTCTTTCGCAAAACCTGCCATAACATCCTCAATCCCCTGAAATCCAAAGCAAAGTAGAAAAAGAATTTTAAGAAATCCAGCCCCATAAAATCAGACCATCCATGGTATATTAGCATCTGTACCCTTTTGTTTCTCCAGTTATGACTCACCCTCCTGAACACCCCCATTTGCTACAGAAGCATCCATGTTTATAAAGAAACCCTCAAGAAAGTGGCCTAAAGTACAATGGGATGCAGTGCTGTCTCCCTGAGTTCACAGAGAGCCTGAAACAATAGCTCTGAGAAGTACGAGCTGCCCATTCTTCTTAATGGGATGTTAACTCTGGAAACTAAAGATGATATTCTACAATACAACTAAAACTGAAAATGTGGTAACAAAATAAAATGAATTTAATATCAAATTCAAAAACCACATTGGTTGTATTATTAATTTTTATATTTAATTTTGCAAAAGCTTCTGCTTTTTAAGTGTATCCAAAGTTCTCACAGAAATAAGACTTCCCACTAAAATGAATCTATGAACTTTGCTATACGATGTAGGGCCCGGTTAGTGCAGAGTGCAGTAAGATTTTATTATAACCCTGGGGGATAGTTTCTCTATTTTGCATGTGCTCAAAATTCTAACCAAGATCCAGATTCCAACTCTGCAAGTGACCTTTTTCTTCATTCTGTGGTGTTCCAAGTCTGGATTTCGATCTCACCTCTTGAGTCCAGCCCTTATAAGTAGTAGAGTAATAACCACTGGTCCATAAGGAATAGCATCTCTGAGCCAAGTTTAGCTTCTGCCAGTCTGAGCCCAGAAACCTTTTTTTAATTCTGTTGCTAAATATCCTGCTTTGTCACTGAAGCATTAAATAATGGAACAAATGCCAGTCTCTTCTGTACCTAGGATTTGTGTAGAGGATGTGAAGCTTGGTGTACAGCCAAATTAATACATTTGTCCCGGAGGATTCTTGTCATGTCAGCTCTATGTTTATTTAATGCAATGGGTCAGAAACACAATACTAAGCATTTGAGAGTTTTAACTCAAATCCTTATGGATTCAGAGATTCCAAGGCCAAAAGGGACCATTGTGATCATCTAGACCGACCTCCTGCATAATATAGCCCATAGAATTTATCCAAAATAATTCTTAGAGCAGACCTTCTAGAAAACATCCAATCTTGTTTTTAAAATTGCCAGTTTACCTCTTGGTAAACTGTTCCAATGATTAATTACCCTCACTGTTAAAAATGTACACCTCTGAATCTGTCTCGCTTCAACATCCAGCTCTGGATCAGTTTAAATCTTTAGACTGAAGAGCCCATTATCTAATATTTGTTCCTTAAATAGGTACTTATAAACTATGAACAAGTCACTCCTTAACCTTTTCATTGTTAAGTTAAATAGCTTGAGCTCTTTGAGTCTATCGCTATAAGGCATGTTTCCCAAACCTTTACTCATTTTTATGGCTCTTCTCTGAACCCTCTCCTATATATTAACATCCTTCTTGAATTGTGAACACCTGACCTAGGCACAGTAATCTTGCAGCAGTTGCAACAGTGCCAAATACAGAGGTAAAACAACCTCTCTACTCCTACTTGAGATTCTCCTTTAATTCCCTCACAGTGTAGTAATATTGTAAGTTGTAGCCACAATAAATGGATGCCAAGGAGGAATATAGCAAAATTAGCTTTGACCCCTCCTCTGCTAACCACCCCCACCTTTTTCATTTTGAAGGTCTGAATATATAGTGTTTTAACTTTTTATTTGCTTTGCTGCTATTTGAACAAAGAAATGATTTAATGCATTAAAATGATCTCAGAGCCTGAATACCAAAAAGCAAACTACTCGTTATTTTAAAAGTATGAGAAAAGGATGACTATATAAACAACGTAATGCGTCTGGCTCCAAAATTTAATTCTGCCATAGAATTGATATTAAAATGGACTTCTGCTATTGTATTTGGCCATTTTGTTGAAGGGGCATAATTCCAAACATTCTGCCTTGAAGAAAATAGTTCTCAAAAACTGACATACTACAAAGTATTTTGTCTGTGAGGGTTTCAGTCTTCCAGCTTGTGTTGCATTTGGGCAGATCTTTGCACTAATATGGATGGAGCACCCATGGAAATCAATAGGGCTCTGCACCAATGCAGGGATTCACCCAGAGGTAACAAGTCACGGGACTATGGCCTAAGAACGTGAATTTTTCATATATAGATTTATGTAAAAATATGAAATATGTATTATTCCATATTTAGAATGACATATAGAAAAAAAAACTTTGATAGGACGACTTTTTGTTGGAAAATTCAGTTCCATCGAAATCCTTCATGAAATCATGTTTTTGTCAACGTTTCAAGAAATAAACTAAAAATCCTCTGTGAAACAGGATTTCCATTCTCTGCACAGGTCTAGTGACATATGCATCTGTACTTGTACATTATGTATGAATGATCTGTGATTGTAACAAAAGCACATCTTTGAAATACAGGTGCTAAAAGCTGCTAAAACTTTACTTTGGTTCACAGTGCATCATCCCTGGTTTCTGCAAAGGGACTGTGGGCTTTATCTGATAACCTTCAAACATTATACATGAGAAATAAAGCAATACATTTAAAACTTAGTGGAAAAGTAACATTAAAAATATATGTCCCATCAGTCTTAAAACCCAACAAAAAGCTCATGCAAAAGTTCAGGTTATATTAAAAAGGGTTTCCAAAGTAGTCAAAGGAAAAAGCTTATCAAAATTGTTTATGAGCCAGGAATAGTCTTTCCCAGTGTGCAAGGTGGGAATATGCTCCAAGGGAATTTCAAACTCATTGGGATATTATAGGTTAAAATATCCTTCTGATAAGACCAAGCCTCCTCCTCCTCCTCGTTTGTTTTTTTTTTTTGCATTCCATTTCATAGAATCATAGAAGATTAGGGTTGGAAGAGACTTCAGGAGGTCATCTAGTCCAACCCCCTGCTCAAAATAGGACCAACCCCAACTAAATCATCCCAGCCAGGGCTTTGTCAAGCCAGGCCTTAAAAACCTCTAAGGATGGAGATTCCACCACTTCCCTAGGTAATCCATTCCAATGCTTCACTACCCTACTAGTGAAATAGTTTTTCCTAATATCCAACCCAGACCTCCCCCACGCCAATTTGAGACCATTGCTCCTTGTTCAGTCATCTTCCACCACTGAGAACAGCCTAACTCCATCCTCTTTGGAACCCCCCTTCAGATAGTTGAAGGCTGCTATCAAATCCTCCCACACTCTTCTCTTCTTCAGACTGAATAAGCCCAGTTCCCTCAGCCTCTCCTCATAAGTCATGCACCTCAGCCCCCTAATCATTTTCGTTGCCCTCCGCTGGACTCTCTCCAATTTGTTCACATTCTTTCTGTAGTGGGGGGCCCAAAACTGGACGCAATACTCCAGATGTGGCCTCAACAGTGTCGAATAGAGCGGAACAATCACTTCCATCGATCTGCTGGCAATGCTCCTACTAATGCAGCCCGATATGCTGTTTAGCCTTGTTGATAACAAGGGCACACTGTTGACTCATATCCAGCTTCTCGTCCACTGTAATCCCCAGGTTCTTTTCTGCAGAACTGCTGCTTAGCCAATCGGTCCCCAGCCTGTAGCAGTGCATGGGATTCTTCCATCCTAAGTGCAGGACTCTGCACTTGTTCTTGTTGAACCTCATCAGATTTCTTTTAGCCCAATCCTCCAATTTATCTAGGTCACTCTGGACCCTATCCCTACCTTCCAGTATATCTACCTCTCCCCCCAGCTTAGTGTCATCCGCAAGCTTGCTAAGGGTGCAATCCATCCCATCGTCCAGATCATTAATGAAGATACTGAACAAAACCACCCCCAGGACCAATCCCTGGTGCACACCGCTTGATACTGGCTGCCTACTAGACAACGAGCCTTTGATCACTACCTGTTGAGCCCAACGATCTAGCCAGCTTTCTATCCACCTTATAGTCCATTTGTCCAATCCATACTTTTTTAACTTGCTGGCAGAATACTGTATCAAAAGCTTTGCTAAAGTCATGATATATCATGTCCACAGTTTTCCCCATATCCACAGAGCCAGTTATTTCATCATAGAAGGCAATCTGGTTGGTCAGGCATGACTTGTTCTTGGGGAATCCATGCTGACTGTTCCTGATCACCTTCCTCTCCTCCAACTGCTTCAAAATGGATTCCTTGAGGTTTTTCCAGGGACTGAGGTGAGGCTGTAGTTCCCCAGTTTCAGCAGTGCATTAGGTAAAAGAATTAAAACTTCAGATAGAACACAGCTAATCCAGGTCAGCAGTGCTTGGACCAAGAACTACCGCAGAACAAAAAGGAGGAGTGAGCAGTAAGAAAGTAGTAATAGCCGGAGTGGTAGAAAAATGGACAAACGATTATCTTGTAAAAAATAAATCAAATTTCAAATATATTTTCATTTTGTAGGGTTTAAAATGGACTAATTTTTGTTTTCAACATATTTTGAGACAAAAGTTAATTTTTTTCATTTTTCCCTTCTGAGTACAATAAAATTAACAGTGTTCACACAGTAACACATACACATACACACACACACACACACACAGAGTTGGTTTTTGTTTCTCTCTCACACACACAAGCCTCTCTTTGAGGATTTGCCCACATGGATCCCACAGTAGATGACTGACTAGCAGTTACCTCTCAAGAAGGTGGGTGATAGGATTCCTATCTAAATAACGACTATAGGGCAGCCCTTTGAAACTGGGCATCTATTGTAGAAGCTGCCATAATGGAGTAGTGATTGGTAAATGTACGAACTGAACTCCAAGTAGGTGCTCTACAGATGTCAAAAAAAAAAAAAAAAGCTCCCTAAAGCAAGCTTCAGATGTGGATTGAACCATAGTAGAGGGTGTCCTAACTTAAAAGTGAAAGGCTTGCTTATTTAATGGGTAAGAACATCTACTATGTGGAGTTTAGCCTCTGTAGAAGAGTCATGAGGAGAAAATGCCTGTATGTGTATAAACTGATTTATATGAAAATCCAAAACTACTTTTGTTAAAAATGTCGGACGTGGTCTGGGAGTAACCTGTCCTCGAGAAAAATGGTGTATGGAGAGCTTGCCAGCAAAGCCTGAATTGCTACCAAAAAGGCTGTTTTAATAGAGAGATGATATAATGAACATGATGTGGAGTCAAAGGGAGAGTCCATTAAAGAGAGAGCACTGCATTTAAGGGCCAGGAAGGGAATGGCTCTTCGTCTGATGAAAAAAATTGACTGATTTTCAATAGGTGGGCAATATGCAGAAATAGCAGCAAGATGAACTGTAACAATATAGAAGGGATAAAAAAGCCCAAGGCCTGAGTATCTCTCTGCATGGACCAGAATGGACTATTTGCATGATATGCCTCTCTAGAAGAGGCTTTTCTGCTTTGACTCAAAACCTCCTTTACAGCTGCTGAACAGCTTCTATCCAAAGAACTTAGCCAGATAGCCTCCAAGTTGTCACATGTAGATATACCAGGTCTGTGTAGGGCACCAGGCACTTGTTCTGCAAAATGATGTCTGGGAGATGTAGGAACCAATACCATAGAGGTTGGCTGCAGAAAGACTTTAAGTACCCTGGACTACAGTAACAGCGGATACCTGGATAATACAGACAAATGAGAGACATCCAACAAGGGGGACTCTGGTTCTGGAGTGATAATAAGGTCAGCAGGAGATGTAAAACAGACCTAGCAGATGAAGGAAGTGATAACAGTGTCAGTGGTACCATAACCAACTGTACTGATGCCAGAAGTCTTATCAGGATGCAGTATTGATGACTCTGTGGTGAAGTGCCATTGCCAATGGTGCTGAGGAAGTGATGTCAGTCATCACAGATAGAAGATGTATAGCTGAAGAACGTAACCTCCCGCCATCTTTGAAGCCTCACAGTACCAATGAGGTTTCAAAGGATTCATCTTAGGCAAGTCAGCATGATGACTTTTAGCCACCACCTTGGTCTGTCCTGGGAACAGCAACCAGATGAAGACTGACAAGACAGTTCAGAGTGCTTGACACAAGCATGAGATCTCTCAGGGTATGTCTACACAAGGATAAAAAACCTACGGCTGGCCTGGTCGGCTGACTTAGGCTCACAGGGCTCAGGCTCTAGGGCTGAAAAATTCCTATGTAGGTGTTCGGGCTCAGGTTGGAACCCAAGCTCTGGGACCCCGCAAACCCAAACATCTAAACATCGAGTTTTAGCCCCACAGCCTGAGCCCAAATCAGCTGACCCAGCCCAGCAGCGGCCATGCTGTGACTCTTTTATCCCCATGTAGATGTACCCTTTGAGTCAAATGATCTCTAAGCCCTCAAAGTCTGTCATAGGAAGGGCAGTTGCTGAAACTGGTTTTGAAGCAGGATCAGACTACTTCTGACAGATGTCAATATCAGAAGCACTGTCCTTGTATCAAAAATAAATTTAAACAGGCATTGCAAGCTCTCTGTGTGTGTTTAGAAAAAGAACTATAAATTGCACTTTTTCAGGGCAGGAGACTTCCCTAAACAAATCAGGCATTTCAAAAGAGTACCACGGGTAGACATAGCTGTCAAAGTAAGGGGCAGATTTTAAAGCCGGAGATCCATTCTGAGACATAAGACCTACTTCTTGGTAGTGAGGTGAAACTCAAACCATGACATGTCCTTTTAAAAAAATAAATAAATAAAGCCAGAGGACTTAAAGAAAACTTACTAAAAACTACACTAATATTTAAACTAACTAATTATAAACCCCAAACTATCTAAAAGCTACAGATATGTAGGAGGACACTGTGGGCTCTAACTTCCTATCACAGGGAGTGAGAAGGACCTGAGTGGTGGGTGGGGCTGCTCCACCCTTAATACACTTGTTGTACAAGGCACAATGGTGTGCAGCCCTCATGCACAGCCCCAGTAGACACTGCTAGCTAAAAGATTCTGGGCTTGCATACATGGTGAACAAATACACCTACAGTGTGATCTCTGAGGACAAATGCTTAAAGGAGTATGTGCAGTTATCAAAATTAAGTATGCAAGTATCCAATTTGTGTTAGAAATCATGGTACTTCCACACATTTTTTAACCATAAGACTCACAAATGTGCATGATGATCTAATTAATGAATTGATACGTTGCATTTGATATGTTACTATCTGGACTGTCCTGTACAATGACATGTGTGCACTACAAAATTACGCAAACAAAAGCATGTTGCAATTAGGAAGTCTCTCGTGGAATCTGACCAGGGGTAAATACAGTGTTGTCTACTCTTGCAATCACTGTAGTAGCAGAAGTGGCCTGGATTAGCATGATCAGTGTCAGCGTGCCAATGAAAAGAACTTTTTATCCAGCCACTCTTTTAGATTAGCCTTTTTAAGTGTTCCACTAATTGTTTTTTCTTCATTTGCATCAGCAGGAGACCCAATTATAGTTCTATCTTCATTTTGCAATAACCTCCTTTTTAATAGCATAAGTCACCCTTTAACCTCTTATTACAGAGATAGATTAAAGGTTCAATACAGAAATAGTGCAAATCTTCAATTCAATTTTTCAAAAATGGCATTTTATAATTGTTGGTCACCTACTGTTTAATTTAAAATACATTTACATCCTCTAGAAAAAGCACTATCTTTCGCCATTGTGATCTTGTGTATATAATTTTAGCTTTTATCCTCATTCATACCTTTCCTGATACACATTCCTGATAAAAATCATATCATCCTTTTGGAGGGTAGTAGGCATTTAAATATATTTATTGCAACATTCCTGTGGGCAATGTTTATAATCTGGGTAGGAATCCATTGTTACTCATTTAAAGTAATACCTTTTAAAAAATAAGTAGGCCACTGAGCCTTGTAAAAGTAGGCATTAACCTTGAGAGTCACTGTATGAGACAGACTGGTGTGTATTGGGTGTGGGGGGAGGAGTTGGAATATTCTTATTGGGGTACACCTCACAATATGGCATTAGTTGGAATCTCAAAAGAGGTAGCTTTTCCTCCTAGCTGGAAAGAGGATGTAATACAACTGTACAATATATGATGGTAATTCGTCAAAAACCTGACTGTACTCACTGGAGAAAAGAAGGTTAAAAAGGGATATGATGCAAATCTTTAAAATGCTATCAGGAATAATAATGATAGAGCTTGCCCTACTATTAAAAAATTAAGTACTTGGACAGAATAAACCCTAGAACTGGAAGATGGTTAACAAGGGATAATTCTCTACAGGTGCAAATTGGCTCAGATTCATTAAAGTTAATGGAACTGCCTGAGTTCACACTAGAAGACAATTTTACCCCTAAAATGGCAGCAAGAACGTAGCTAAAGGCAATGGATTATTAATTTAAACTGAGGAAAAATAGAACAAAAGAAAACCTGTTTCATAGTTAGGATTTGGATCTTCTCTATAATGATAACACTTTGTAGTCTTAATGCCAGGCTCCTGGGAGAACTACATCTCCCACAATGCAATATGGACCAAGTTAACTCCATGGATTATCAAGGGAGTCATGTAACTTTATGTGCCTCAAAGGGGATGTATCTCAGCCACAGTGCTTGGCATCATGGTATAAGGTGTAATTTTACTATTACGGGGAATTCAGATGGCCACAGTGTCAAATTGTCAAAATGTGCTCCTCAACCCAGGCTGCAGGAGTCTGATATGATTGCTGTTGATCCTCACCGGAGAATCCTCACCCAACCCTATAGGTGCCTAAATTCTCTCAGCAGCTAAAATTTCTATCCTCAAACTAAGTGTTGCCCTGCCTCTCTCATTGGAGGGCCTGATCCGGTAGACATTTTCAGAGTCTACCTACTGGACTGGGACCACACAAAACAGCAGTGGTGGTGATTTCAGGAATGTTGAAATGTTTCATTTTGATTGAAAATGTCAAAACAATGTTTTTGAACTGAAATTTCTCAGAATTTCAATTCCACAAAAAAATTCCAACTTTGTCACAATTTGGGATGAAAACAATGTCAGAATTTCCCATGGGACAGAAATTCCAAATTTTGCTCAATTCTAGGCGTCACAGGTTTCAGTTACGATGAATGGGGCATTTCACACCTCCTGAAGCTATTGTTTCCAGCTCTTCACACCCAGGTCACATTTTCAAGCATTTCTTTGCATTCATAAGGGCTAGACACTCCTTTTTTAATGAAAGCCAAGATTCTGATCTCATGATGTGTCTTCAGTAGCTAGGACCCAAGGCATGAGCCCATGATGCCTATGCTTTATTCCAGGTCAACATCCAGTCCACCCTCCTGACTATGCAGAGCAGATTCTGATCATGTGCATGTATTAGTGTTTTGTTGAATGAGTGAAATGATAGGCTCATAAGAAATACATTAAAACCAATTAAATATATGCTTCCTTCATGTGGGTGTATTACTTATGACTAGCTAGAGGAAATAAATGCGCAGACAAAATTTAAAAGCAGGGTAGCTGAGAATCAGTTTATATGCATGATGAACCAAGACACACATTCTATTCCAAGCCACAAAAACATTCTGGTTTTGCTGCCAGTGTCAGCATAATTAATAAATAACACTTACCACATAGTGACATGAAGACGGAAAAGGT
The DNA here is from genome assembly GCF_013100865.1 of Trachemys scripta elegans. Lineage (NCBI taxonomy): Eukaryota > Metazoa > Chordata > Testudines > Emydidae > Trachemys > Trachemys scripta. The sequence goes on from NC_048310.1 coordinate 18,277,695, forward strand.
TAGCACAATGAAAAGAAATGTAAGCAGCACAACTGTGACAAGGTCTGTCCCCATGTCCACTGAGCACACAAAGCCTTCAATGAGCACTTCGAAAAAAACCAACACTAGGCTATGCCAGTGTGTTGTCCCAATCAATCAGCGTATGCATGATGAATCATAATGCACATTATGTGCTATGGAAAATTTCTGGATTCTGCTGTGTCCTAATTCATTCCTAAGGAGTGAGGACCCCACAGATATTACACTTCTGATATATCTACTGCTGCAGATTTAAATAGCACAGACTACAATCCACTAATGATAGTATGATTTTTTTATTTACAAGTTCCAATATTAATTCCAGTTTTGAACAGGGCCTGTGTGCATTAGTGCTATACTGCATATATGCTCAGATTGTAAGTAAGTAAATGGGCAGTACAAATACTCAAAAGCCACTGTTTTGATTGATGGCCTTATCAAGTTCTTGACATTTAAGTATCCCAAGGGATCAATGTCCTGATACTCAGACTGTCCAGGAACTTAAAACTGAAAACAGGGAAGGAAAAAAAAAAAGGAAGTGAAGAAGCAACCAAGGTACCAATTCAAAGCTTATTGAAGTCAATAATTGTCTGTTTTTCAACTTCAACAGTCTTTGGATCAGGCCCAAAGTCTCATTAAGAGCCATAATCAATGAAAGGGAGATAGCCTTTCATACCAAGAGGGTCCACCACCATGAAAGAGACCTGGACTTATAGGTACCTTATAGACATGGCACCAGCAGCCTGGCTCATCAGTCACCTCCTCAAAAAAGGACCAGCACCAAGAGTTAAGTGCAGTGGTTAACTGCATCTATAAAAGGTGTAATTTGGACTTGATGACCTTGTCTTCACTGGGAAAAAGATGTGTACTTATATTAGACAACTCGGGGTAAAATCCTAGTGAAGACAAGGAAGTTTATAATATTCACACAAGTTAGCAAGTTAAGTTAAAGAGTAGCCTCCCCCCCAGTCTTTCACATAACCTGCTAACTCATGCAAAGCCTACATAATGCCTCCTCTTTTATCTTTATTCATTTAACTTACATTATCTAACTCGAGTTAAGAATACACCTTTCTGTAACATGTACATGTCTATAAAGGGCCAGCACTCCCTTTTACAGGATACTGGGAGGGAGTAACTCCTGTACTCATGGGCTTGCTGGGACCATGATTGTACCTTGCTACTGAATGAGGGACTTCTCAGACATACACAATGCTTAGGTAAAAATGAGACTCTTAGGGTGATATTTTTACCATATTAAAGTCACCCTTCAAGAACCCTATAGGAATTTTCCCATTAACTTCAATGTAACCAGGATTTAATCCCTACTCTTTACCCGGGCTTTTGCACTGTACAGTCCTTTATTTTTCTTAACATCATTTGGAAATTAAGATTTTAAAAATGCCAGCCCAGCACGTGAAATTGGATTTAGAATGTGTTAACTTTCTGTTGCAGTGGTTTATACATCTGAATGCCCATTGCCTAACAACGAGATACAATACCCCCCACCTTCTATTCTGAGCCATAATTCAGTAGGTCAGCTACTGGCATGGTCATAAACTGTAAGGATGTAAAAATATCAAATGCACTGTATTATTAATAATATGGTTGTAAGTCACCATAGTAATTAAATTTTCATTATTCTTAGATCTCATGACCCTAATGCTGTGCCTGTTATGCCTTTTTTATCATTGCACAGTGAAAAGTAGAGATAAATATATATTCCATATGAGACTGTAACCAGGGGTGCTAATTTGTTTTAAACGCTTTTAAATATTGTCTTTTGGTAATGGAAATTGGCAGCAAAATAGCACAGTGGGACACTAATAAAGATTTAGTATCCAACAGCTGACTTATATTTTTTTCCTCTCATTTATCTATTTTGCTTCCCACTTAATAAAATATTCACTGATTCCAACTTATTTTCAGGTATTAGAAGCCATAAATATTTTCAGCTTTAGCAATAATTGTATTAGTTAAATTGCTTAACCATGTTATTTTCCAATATACAGAATTAATGAGGTTACAATACAATCAGGAGCAAGATATGTAAATTCACACTGCATCTGGCAACATTGCTTTTTAAGTATTACAAAGGTTTTTTGTTTTTTTGTTTTTTTCTTTTTTTGGCATAGCTGGTTTATAACCTAGTTTGTTTCTTCATTATATTGTTAAAGTGACTAGATCACACACAAAAACAAAAATAAAATAAAACAAGAGTTAGTTTCAAGGTATCCAGACAACAAGAATAATGGTTCAGAATTCCTCTCTCAGTGAAAACTCACACTGAAGTAATTTAAATTTTTGCTAGGCCTAATGCCACTAGTTTCTTAGAATCATAGAATATCAGGGTTGGAAGGGAACTCAGGAGTTCATCTAATACAACCCCTTGCTCCAAGCAGGACCAATCCCCAACTAAATCATCCCAGCCAGGGCTTTGTCAAGCCTCACCTTAAAAACCTCCAAGAAAGGAGATTCCAACTCCTCCCTAGGTAACCCATTCCAGTGCTTCACCACCCTCCTAGTGAAATGGTTTTTCCTAATATCCAACCTAAACCTCCCCCACTGCCACTTGAGACCATTACTCCTTCTTCTGTCATCTGGTACCACTGAGAACAGTCTAGATCCATCCTCTTTGGAACCCCCTTTTAGGTAATTGAAAGCAGCTATCAAATCCCCCCTTATTCTTCTCTTCTGCAGACTAAACAATCCCAGTTCCCTCAGCCTCTCCTCATAATTCATGTGCTCCAGCCCTCTAATCATTTTTGTTGCCCTCCGCTGGACTCTTTCCAATTTTTCCACAGCCTTCTTGTAGTGTGGGCGGGGCCAGCTCCAGGCACCAGCCTACCAAGCATGTGCTTGGGGTGGCACCTGGAGGGGGGCAGCGCTCACCGGGGAAAGCAAAGCTGCAGCGGGCTCGTCGCCCTCCCCCGGCGCTCCGGCCGGCCGGGGAGAGCGGGGCCTCGGCTGGGCTCGCCACCCTCCCCCCGGCGCTCCGTGTAGTTGCTGGTGAGTATTTGCTTCAGGTTGGCGGGTTGTCTGTAAGCGAGGACTGGCCTGCCTCCCAAGGTCTGTGAGAGTGAGGGATCATTTTCCAGGATAGGTTGTAGATCGTGGATAATGCACTGGAGAGGTTTTAGCTGGGGGCTGTATGTGATGGCCAGTGGCGTTCTGTTATTGTCCTTGTTGGGCCTGTCCTGTAGTAGGTGATTTCTGAGTACCCGTCTTGCTCTGTCAATCTGTTTCCTCACTTCCCCAGGTGGGTATTGTAGTTTTACAAATGCTTGATAAAGATCTTGTAGGTGTTTGTCTCTGTCTGAGGGGTTGGAGCAAATTCGGTTGTATCTTAGGGCTTGGCTGTAGACAATGGATCGTGTGATGTATCTTGGATGGAAGCTGGAGGCATGTAGGTACGTATAGTGGTCAGTAGGTTTCCGGTATAGGGTGGTGTTTATGTGACCATCACTTATTTGCACTGTAGTATCTAGGAAGTGGATCTCTTGTGTGGACTGGTCCAGGCTGAGGTTGATAGTGGGGTGGAAATTGTTGAAGTCCAGATGGAATTCTTCAATGGCCTCCTTTCCGTGGGTCCATATGATGAAGATGTCATGTGCATGGCCCCACAGTATGCCAACATTTTTATGGGTGACTTAGAATAACGCTTCCTCAGCTCTCGTCCCCTAGTGCCCCTCCTCTACTTGCGCTACATTGATGACATCTTCATCATATGGTCCCACAGAAAGGAGGGCTTGAATAGGGACTGGGAGTGGCTGGCTCATTACAGAAGCAGCTTTTCCTCTCCTGGAATTGACACCTCCACATCTATTATTGGGAGTGGACTACATCCACCCTGATTGAATTGGCCCTGTCAACACTGGTTCTCCACTTGCGAAGTAACTCCCTGCTCTCCATGTGTCAGTATATAATGCCTGCATCTGTAACTTACACTCTATGCATCTGAAGAAGTGAGGTTTTTTACCCACGAAAGCTTATGCCCAAATAAATCTGTTAGTCTTTAAGGTGCCAGCAGACTCCTTGTTGTTTTTGTAGATACAGACTAACACGACTACCCCCTGATACTTAAAATACAAAATGATCTGGACAAACTGGAGAAATGGTCTGAAGTAAATAGGGTGAAGGACAAATGCAAAGAACTTCACTTAGGAAGGAACAATCAGTTGCACACGTACAAAATGGAAAATGATTGCCTAGGAAGGAGTACTGCAGAAAGGGATCTGGGGGGTGTGGCAGAGCTCCGACCTTGTCCCCGTGAGTCCCACGCTTCCAGGCGGTTTATGCTAGCCTCAGAGGCTCACTGCGAACTTCCACATAGCCCTTCTCTCTCTAGGGCCAGAGTACAGCTACTGAGCCCTTTTCATCATAAGCCAGCAAGGAGGCTGGTGAGAGAACTCCCACAGTCTCTGTTGTCCCTCCGGGCTTATTCAAGAACAGTTGAGCCTCCTGTCCTGACAGGGGCCTGTCTTTTCTTCCCACCCTCTACTCCAGCTTCCGACCCAGGGACCCTAATGGCAGCAGCTGTTGGCAGCCAACCTTCCACTGTCAGAGTTGCTATATTTCCCTGGGCCACTTCCCCACAGCTCCCCCGCTTCTCTCTCTTAATGCCTTCTTCACCCTTACCTTAGGGCTCCTTTTCCAGTGGGTTTGAGGGTGTCTTCATTACCCAGTCCTTCAGCTGCACTTCCTCTCCTCTGGCTCCCTGGCTCTCCTTGGCCTGAATGGAGTGAGCCCTTTTTTTAGTATCAGAGGGGCCTTAATTAGAGTCAGGTGCTTAACAGCCTCACCTGACTCTTTGCAGGTTAATTGGAGTCAGGTGTTCTCATTAGCCTAACAGCTTCAACTGACTCTTTGCAGGCTAATTGGAGTCATGTGTCCACCCTAGCCTGGAGCAGCCCCTGCTCTGGTCAGTCAGGGAACAGAAAATTGCTTATCCAGTGGTCAAAATATCTGCCTTCTACTACTCTGCTGTACCCAACTGGCCTGGGTCTATCACAGAGGTCATGGTGGATCACAAGCTAAATGGGTCAACAAGTTAATACTGTTGAAAAAATATATATATATAATTCTGGGATGTATTAGGCGGAGGACTGTAAGACCCTACAAGTAATTTTTCTCTACTCCCCATGCTGATTAGGCCTCAACTGGAGTATTGTGTCAATTTTGGGCACCACATTTCAGGAAAGATTTGAACAAATTGGAAGAAGTCCAGAGAAGAGCAACAAAAATTATTAAAGGTCTAGAAAACATAGCCTATGAGGGAAGATTGAAAAAATTGGGTTTGTTTAGTCTGGAGAAGAGAAAACTGAGGGGAGATATGATAACAGTTTTCAAGGCCACAAAAAGGTTGTTAGAAGGAGGAGGGATAAAAATTGTTCTCTTTAACCTCTGAGGATAGGACAAGAAGCAATGGGCATAAATTGCAGCAAGGGTGGTTTACGTTGGACATTAGGAAAAACTTCCTACCTGTCAGGATGGTTAAGCAGTGGAATAAATTGCCTAGGGAGGTTGTGGAAACTTCATCATTGGAAATTTTTAAGAGCAGGTTAGACAAACACTTGTTAGAAATGGTCAGATAATACTTAGTCCTGCCATGAGTGCAGGGGACTAGACTAGAAGACCTCTCAAGGTTCCTTCCAGTCCTAAGATTCTATGATTCTAAGAAATTAGGCTTTCTTTGCCAACAATCTCATAAGCATTTTGTAAATTAACTATTGAAGGAATCAGAGACACACAGACTACACTGAGGATTATTTAGGTGGTGGTTTCTGGATAGTCGGAAGAATTAAATATTACTTTTTGACTCTAACTTGCTTGAAAAAATGAAACTGTTCACAGGTTGTCTTGTTGTCTCTCAGTCTGTGTTCTGTACAAAAACAAATAGAAAAAGGCTTTTGTCCTGTACAGAAATAAGTCGAGTCACAAAAGAGGTTTTTAGCATTCCCATGTTATTCCTGTTGCTAAGGAAACTTTCCTTCATCTGTGCTCAGGAAGGCATCCTCAATTACAATTTACTCATAGACGAATGATCTCATATTGATGTTAGAAAATGGGCTAACAATTAACCAGAAATACTATCATCACCAGAAAGGTTTTAACAGGAGAATTCTCCTTCTCTTTTGTAATACCAAGGATGTTATATAGTGGGGAGGAGCCTGCCTTAATTCTAACTACAGGCACTACAGCAAGCCTGCAAGATTGCTCTTTGTCTCTATTGTATTGCTCTCAAGAGGAAACAAAGTAAAATGAACCAAAAATAAAGCTAATTATTTGGGGTTGGATTTATTTTATTGGCATTATGTTATTAGCTCACGTCTTTTACTGCCTGCATTGTAGCTTAGAGAAGGCAGACCAATTAAAATCCATCGCTAAAAAGTTATTGCACACCCTCTACTATCAGTTCAGGACATCTCACAAGTATAGGATCCTTTCCAGCAAGAATCACATACAGAAATTACACATACATACATATGCATGTTATGGGATAGGTTCTGATACCTCTACTGATGTTCAATATTACTTTATTCTACACATTGCACCACTGATTTCAGTGAAACTATTTACAAAACAAGGTACTACTCAGCACACGTAAGGGTGGCAGAATTATGTTCTGTGTAATTAACATACCAAAACCAAACTCAAGATTTATCAGAGCTGCATACTTTCAACACTACTTTATAGTGCAGAATGCTGGGGAATGAGAAAGTATGACATGTCCAAACTGTCTTCATAAAATACAATCTGCCTCAGAAAAATCCTCCATATCTTTTGGCCCAGAACAATCTCAAACCAAGATCTATTGACACAGTGCAGCCAAGAGGATCTGAACACCATCATTGCCAGGAGGTGCTGGAGATGGATCAGTCATGTGTTTTGGAAACTGATTCCATCACCAGAGTAGCAATAACATGTACGCCTGAAGGCAAGTAAAAACGAGGCTGCCCGAAAACCACATGGCGAAGAGCTGTGGAAGCTGAGCTGAAAAACCTGGGGCACAGCTGGGGAACCATTGAAAGCCTTGCCAGAAACAGACAGGATTGGAGGAGCTTCATTACAGCCCTAAACACTAGAGGTGTAATAGGAACATGATGACGATGAATTAATATACTATTGTTGCAGGGCAAGCACACCCCATCACCCTTTGGGGCAGAGAAAAGGACATTATAGCCCCACGGCTGAGTCCCCCTGACCACCCTTAGCCTCAGGGCAGTATGTTCCAGTGGCCAGAGTCTATATGGCTGCCTTTCTCACAGGGCTGCACAGCTTAGTGGCCAGAGTCAACATGGCTGCCCTCCCTCACAGGGCTATGCAGCCCAGCAGCCAGAGTGAATACAGTTGCCCTCTCTTGCAGGGCTGCACAGCCAAGTGACCAGAATCAATATAGCTGCCTTCCCTCACAGGGCTATGTGGCTAGTGGCCAGAGTCTGTATAACTGCTCTCCTGAACTTGGCTGCATGGCCTATTGGCCAGAGGGGGTGGCCCATTGGGTCAGTTGGGATCTGGCCAAAACACACTGACTTATTGCTCGGTTCTACAACTGGATCACTGGCTACTCCCTAGGCTTATCATAGAGTCATAGACTACCAGGGTCGGAAGGGACCTCAGGAGGTCATCTAGTCCCACCCCCTGCTCAAAGCAGGACCTAATCCCCAACTAAATTGTCTTCCAGTGTCTTGGTCCACAGGTCTCTGGTGTCTTCAACCTGTGAAGCTCCAAATTGTTCCGACATCTCTCAGGCATACACAGGTAGCCGGGTATCTGCCTGGGTCTTGGGATGACTGGCTTCTGCAATTTGGGGTTCCAGCAGCTCCCGGACGGGACCCTGCAACATGCATCCTCTCTCCTTGGGTGATCAGCCTTGACTGAGCTGAGCTGCTCCCTTTTTTATATTGATGCTCCAGTTGGAGCATGCCCAGTATGGGTGAGGGGGCAAGGGATTAACCCCTCCTTGTCCAGTGTGGGGCAAGTACACACCATCACATCTATCCATACTTTATGTTGTGAGATCTCTTATTCTTTTTCTTATGCTTACCCAGCAAAAGTTTGATTATTTTAATTACATAAATCTTGAAATGAAGACTAAGCTTCTTCTTCCCTAAGAACTCACTTGTTATATGGCCCATATAGTCTATTAATACTTCATTTACCAGTGGATACTTTAGCTCCATGACTCTGCTGTATTATGTGATAGCCCTGTAAGGAATGCTACCCTCGGGAGAATTCACATTATCCTCTGATTACTTTTGAAGTATGTATCAATATCAGTCCCAGCGCTGTTGCTCTAACAGGAGGGGCAATACAGAAGACAATGGGCCAGATTATCAGATGTGCAGTGTCTATGCTTTGTGCAGCTAAGCAGAGCAAGGAGAAAGAAGGCTGTAAACTACCTTTCTTCTTCCTTGATCCTGGGCCAAAACAGGGGCTGCTTTAAATTATGCCAGCTGTACTAGTCTCGCAGAGAGCACTGAATTTTCCATCCTGCCACCTCCTGCCCCAGGCACGTTTTCTCTATTAGGAGAATTTTTGACTGTCTCTTCAAGGTAGCTTTCCATCTGCTTTGGGCAGCCAGAGCAAAGCAGGCCGCATAGGAGCCAAGAATCTGGCCCGTGTACCTGGTGTATGTTTTCTTTTTCATTCCTCAATGTTGTTTACAGAGATTAAAGTTATTTCCATAACTCAAATAGCTGCCAGACGTATGATGTAATGGAACACAAATAACCTTTTGCAATATTTGCTCTGGAAAAACCTTCTGATGCTTAATACAAGTATCCAAATCTTATCCAGAGTACGTAAACCTAGCATATCTGGATAGTAGACTGACAGTCCAGCAAGAGTATGCCTGCTTGTCCTGGTTGAAACCAAGAACTGATAGGGTAAAAATAATTGGCATATAGAGAGTTAGGCAAATTATTTCTAATCTCAGTAGTTGGTGATTTGTATTGTGATGGTTTCCCAAGACCTCACCCAGGATCAGAGCCCCACTGTGCTATTGTAGGGCAGTAAAAATACCCACAGCAGCCCCTGCTCTGTAGAGTTTACAATCTAATTTGAGGCAAACATGAGTGAGCGTAACAAATGATAGGAGAGACAAAGACCAAGAGAATGAGAGTAATAAAATGGTTCTGAATTATTTGAAAGCTTTTCATTTTTCCTTTTATAAATACTATCAGCTATTACATTTAGTTTTAGAGTTTTATGTGAAAGTGTAGGTCAAATCTTATTATATCTAAATGTGTTAAGCCATCCCTAATGAAATACAGGTCTTCGCTTAGGCAAACTGAATTAGCAGTCATAAATAACTCCATTCCCCCAAAAGGGATGTCTAAGATCTTATCCAAAGAAACCCACCTCTAATACTATAGCATCCATGCCCAGCATCAGCACTGAGTGTAAGAAGGTATAGTACCTAGAGTCTCACCTCAAAAGAAGATGCAGTACCTCGAGTCTCAACCTCCGTTCCAGAAGCAGGAATGCTACCAATAGTGTGTTGGGGCTAGTTACTGCATAAGGAAAATAAAATGATACTTTAGGTCAGTGGTTTTCAACCTCTGGTTCATGGACCCCTGGAGGTACAGAGACTATGCCTAAGATTTCCAAAGGGATCCACACCTCCATTCAAAATTTTTTAAGGATCTGCAAATGAAAAAAGGTTGAAAACCACTGCTTTAGGCATTCTACTTTGGCAGAATAGTATCATTTACTTGCTCAGCTATACAGTAAAATAAAAAATAATATGAAAGACACTTTGCAGCAAATGGAATAGCTAACAGGGAAAAAAGGAAAACAAGAAGTAGAGGGCCTGGTCTTGTGAGATGCAAAACTCCATCTGTGAGATGCTGAGTGCCCTGAGCTCCAAAGGAAGTAAGAGGGAGTTGTGATATGTAGTTTCTGGCACTATACAAGGAGAAAGTGAAGAAGCAAAATTAAATCATTTCTGACAGTATGACTCAGAGTGACATCTGAATATGAGTAACATTTACGTCTTACATGCCAAATTTTACAGTAAGCGGAGTGAATTACTAGGAAGGATTTAATATGCCAGTTATTGTCCACAGACAAGTTTATAAAGCTGAATCTTGTCCTCTCTTTTGATGTGCTACTTGAGAGGGTCATTTCTTTATTATAGTTTAATTCACGTTCAGCTGACTTATAGCTGGACTTCATGTAACTAACTAGCTGGTCACCTAAAACTTGAAGTCTAATTCTGCCCTTAGTAATAATGTTCAGCTCCATCAACGTTTGTCCCAGGAGTTACAAACATGTAAAATGAGTGCAGAACTGAACTGGGCCTATTGGGGTGCACTTGGTGCAACTCAGAAAGATGAAGTACAAAAGTGACTTTAAACGATATTTTTTGGTCCCCCATCCCTGGGGTCTTCACACCAAGCCTGAAAGTTGCAAACAGCCCCAAGGACCATTACGGCAGCCAACAAAAGCTGGGATACGGGGCATCAGTTTCAATCAAATTTGGTGATTTTATTTAAAAAGTATTCGTGATTTTTTTTAATTCAGCCATTTTTTAGAGGAAAAGACAGTCTCATCTCTAACTATTATTATTGCTTCATTTATTGCCTTTTTGGCTCTTAATACTTTATTAGATGACAGGTGTTATTTTCATGCAAAGTATTTTGATCACTGATGAAAAACCACGGGGAAAAATTCATTGCTCTTATTTCAAATTTATCCCAGTGTAAGTTTTAGGAGAGATTAAATCTCCCCAGTGGAGTTTTAGTAAGGATTATTTTGGCCCATATTATATGAGTTACATAGTACTTCAGCAGACCCAACCCTAATTTTCATTGATCTCTAATACCAAGTGCATCACTATGTTTCTCTGACTTGGTAAATAAAGTTTGTTCCCTGTAAGACAAAGGAACATAAATATATGCTATTCAGTGGTAGTCTACCAAGTGCTGTCTTCTCACATTGAATGATCTGAGCATTGTATTTCTGCCTTGCCAATCATGCATAGGTGCTGGAACTAGAGGTGCTGGGGGTGCTGCCACATCGCCTGCTTGAAATAGTAATAACAACCCAAATACATGGTTTCTGCCTTCAGTACCCCCACCATAAAAATTGTTCCAGCACCACTGCAATCATGCGTAACACTTTTGTTTTATTTTTCCTCCACAGTCCCCAATCTGTAGTGAACCACTAAGTGTACTTTCCACCTACCCTTCGATGATGCCATTCTATCTTTAATACTCCCTTGCCTCTTTCCTGAAGTAACCAGTAACATCTCTAATATAACTTTACTGCTCCTGTGTGTCATTTCCTATCTTAGTTTGCTATTTCATTTCTGTCCATGAAATAAAAAGCCATCAGAGGCCTTGTATCCTACTTGATCATTTCATGTGTATTAATAGTATACCAAAAAAGAGATTTAACATATGCTTAGATGACCTATGGGATAATTTGAAGATGCAAACTGGGTCTTCACAAATAAAAGCCCAAATTCAGGAAAGCACTTAAGTGCATAAGTGTCCTTCCTGAATAACAATAAATGTCTAAAGCATAAATGATATAAAGTATAATGAGGTCACATACAATAAATATTCTGACTTCTTAGCAAAGTAAAATTAATACTGTGTTAGATTTTTCTGAAACAAGTTTTTCCTACTCAGTGCTCAACATTTGTTTTCTGATCTCGATGTACATGCAAGGTTCTTGAGTTTATTAGCCTTTTTGCAATAATATGCTCATTTTAGGTAGTCTAGCAAATTCCAAATCTGAACAGCAGGCAGGCCAAGCAGCAAACCGCTAGAAATATTTCAATATCTTATTTCCCTGCATGCCTTCTTTATTGAGATATTACTTTGAAGATGGTAGTTCTGAGAACAACATCAGAGTCAACAACCTTTGATTAATTCTCCTTCAGATATTAGTCCAGCAAGTATGACCTTTTAGAAGTGGTGCTTCTTGAAGAGATGCTGTTTCAAATAGATAAGGTATTCAGATAGTCTTCATTTCCTAATCTAACTGCTGTGAAGAGTTGATGTGCTATTTTAAAATGTTTCTGTGATTCATTCCCAATTTATATATAGTACATATAAAATATACTTATTACAAATATTGCATACAAATATTGTATTTAAAGTCAACATTTGTACCCCAACTTACTGTTATAAAATATAATACTTCACTTAGGCGTGTGTGTATATATACACAGAGAGAGAGAAAGAAAGAAAGAGAGCGCGCCAAATTCTGTAATTCATTAGTGTTTTTAATTATCACAGTGACATAGGCCAGCTTTGCTATATCTAATTATTATAGCTATAAGCTGTTTCTCCCTGACAAAATGCATGTTCTTTGCACATACTGTTTCTAGATAATGTCCTTTCTTGCTCCTTCTTTAGCTCCTGCACAGAATCTTGGAAATGTAGGGCTAGACGGGACTGCAAAATGTCAACAAAATCCAGCCCCCTGTGCCGAGGCAGGACAAAGTATACTTAGACCATCTCTGACAGGTGTTTATCCAACCTGTCCTTAAAAACCTCCACAACCTCCCTTGGAAACCTGCAGTATAATCTGAGTTGCTCCAGCATTGGAGCATGACCTTCTGTACCAATCTGTAATGTGCATAAGTGCATCATGACTTCTGTGGAATGTGAAAGAGAAAGTCTCACCCTATGATACATAAAAACTAAGCTAATGACTTCTCCCCCACAAATTGAGAAACTCAAAGAGATACCATTTCATTTCAGATGCTTCAGGTTTTGTTTCACTAGACCCACAGCTTTCATCTTTGTTAGCAGTGAATCTCTAGGAATGGAAAACACTAAATTGCTGGGGCATATGAAAGAAACACTACGAATTAGCTTTGATATCTCGTGGAAGAAAGAATACAAATGCAGTACCATTAGAACACATTACTAATCCAGTGGGAATGGGGAGGATTGTGCACTATACATTTTTGCTTAACATTATTGTTTGTTATGGATTGAATCATGGGTTTCAAAGCTGAAAATGATATTTAAGCTTTTCCACCACCATTTTGAAATACCTACAAGTTGCAATTCCTGGTTAGAGAACAAAGAGTTGAAAGGCACGCTTTAGATATAGAGAAGATGGAAGATAATGATGCGTGAAATAAGAGCATAAGAAATGAAGAAGAGAGGGGGAAGTAGAAGTACAGCAAACAGTTTGACCCATCAGTGAGCTTAGTCCCATTTCTATGGAAATGAGCTCATTACTGCTAATTTTTTTAGCTCCTGGTTGATTCATGAAGTGCTTTTTGAATTTTGATAAGGGTTTCATGAATCACTGAAAAACATTTGAAGAAAATATCCAGAATCAATTATTAGCAACTCCCATAAATTAATCAGTTCTCTGTGCACTTTTTATAACTGAATATGTGCTAAGAGATGCAGCCCTCCCCACAGATATATTATGTACAAGTTTGCAAAGGAAAAGGGCCATTCTCCTCAAACCCAGGACAGGTGTCCCCATCCATGAGCCTACATTAATGGTGAAAGGCTCCTTTGCAAATGTTCCAGTTGCGTCCATGTCTGACTTGTTCTAAAAAATCAGCATTAGGAGAATTAGCTCTGGAATTGCTTTTCATTCCTGAGAAATAAAAGCATCTGCAGTATTCATATGAACTGTGCTTTCAGATTTGTAAGCAAGTCAGTACTTGGCTGTAGGCATTCCTAAGCAGTCAAGGGAAATGCCTAAGGGCCCAAACATTGGTTCTGCTTAAACCTTCTGGATATTGAAATGTAAATCAAATAAAGCAATTGATTTAAGTAGTACGTGAACTATATTTATTTTATAAAAATGGCAATTTTCAAAGTGTCTGTACACATGAAGAGACTATATATCTATACTACCCAGGATTTAAAAGAGAACAATGCTGACTGGCTAATGCATATTTGTATACACACACACACATGCTCAGCACCTTTTATAATAAGTTCTCCAAACACTTAAAAAGGAACGCCCTTGGCAATCACTGCAATTTGCCTTGTACTAATTTTTAAGGTGTACATAGGTCAGTAGCATTATCAGACATGCAACTTGTAACCATATATTTGCTACAAATTATATCAGAGACATCTGATGCGTGCCAGAGAGCGAGTAGAGAGTTACCCTCTCTTTTCTACAGACTTTCACCTACTAGAATCTACTCAGTTATGTCTTCTGTTCTTTATAATGCAACCATAAGAACAGCAGCAGCTGTTCCTGCTGAGTATATGCAAAGCATGTTGTATCATGAATCTCTAGTCCATAAACAGTTACAGGACACTTCTCCATAAGTTTTAAGTCACAGGTTCATTGGCATTTGGCGTTTTTCCGATGGCATTATCCAATATGATACAGAGATGGACAAACCTCAAAAGATTCTGATGTTATGACAAGCCTCGGAAGATTTTCATGTTAGGATCAAATCTAGATTAAGCACCAAATTCTGAGCTGGTATAAATGAGAAATAACTCCGCTGCCATGACTCCATTGAGATTTATATTTGGTTAGGTGAGTACAGAATTTGACTTTCAATCTTCATTTTAGGGTCTAGTTATGCTACAAATTCCATAACATAATAATAACAATGAAAAAGGGGAGGGGGAAGAGTTTGCTGTGTCTAGTCAGCTACAGTTGCAGGGGAGATTGGGAAACACCAAATCTACTTTGTTAAAATACTTCCAACATTTCCTTCTCACATTCTTCACTTCCAGGGGAACCAGTAGCATAAAGAAACCAGCATCTAACGAAAATCAAAGACGGGATTCATGTGGAAAAGGAAAATATCAAAAACTATTTCCCTTTGCTGCAGAATCTCCTGGCAAATCGTTCTAGTGAAGAATAAAACTTTGGGGTGACATTTTTTTCTATTCAGATTACTAAGCAGCATCTAAGGGCCAAAACTCACTCTGATTTCAAGGAGAAATCAGCTTTAATCTCAGCTTTATTTCTGGCTTCATAGGTGGTTGGCATCCCAAACTTCCTTAAGAGGACGCTACGATTTAGGAGGGAAGCACAATATTGAAATCTTTGGCTTCCGATTGTGCAATAATAAGGAGAATGTAAGGGAGTAGGGTGTAAGGGTCTGGCCTAGTAGTCACAGCTAGGCTGGAATCCACACATCAGGGATGGTAGTCAGTGAGCAGGGGTCAGAGGAATCACTAGAACCACGTTCAATAAGCAAGAGTTGGGGTCAAAGTCAGGCCAGGGATCAGTGGTAGTACCAGGCTGGAATGGGGAAGCAGGAATCAGGGTCAGAGTCAGAGATAGTACCAGGCTAGAGGCAGGAGGCAAGAGCCAGGGTTGGAGTCAGGCTGGGATTGGAGGCTGGAGATCAGGAGACAATGTGAGGTCTGGAACTGCAGCAGGCCAAAGTCTGTATTGTTGCCCAGAAAACTTGCAGAGGCACCCTCCAGGATTAAATAGGGTGGTTAGCTAATCAGAGGGCCATAGGGTAGGTCATTCTGGGTCCCTTGGATGGTTCTTCCTGTGGCACCTTTTCCCCACAGTGCTCCATGGTGGCATTGTGAGAACATCAGTTGCCCCAGGCTGTGCAGACCCACATTGCAGTCCCTTCATCCTTACAGAGAAAGTAGAACATTAAGTTTCCCAATTTATAGTATGCAGATGATGCCTATTTTTTTGTAAGCTGCTTTGAGATCTAATACTGAAAATGTCATAAGACTGAAGTTGTTATTCGTATTAGGGTAGCATCCAGGGACCAATAGAGAACAGGGCTCCATTTTGCTAGGCACTGTACAAACAGATAGATTGTAAACTCTTTGAGGCAGACTAAGTGGACAAAGCAGACGAAGGGGAAGGGAAAGGGATATAAAACACAAGCAGAGTTGGTGCCAAAAACTGCAACTGGGGAGGTTTGGGTTTTTTTTTAAATTCTTTAGATGGGATTGTTAGCAACGGATTAGCAGAACATAGACAAATTAAGGGAGCGGGAACATTGAAGGGGTAGGGCAGAGAAGAAGAAAAGGGGAAGAAAAAAAAGGGACACGGAGAAGAGATGAAGTGAGGCTGAGGTAAAGAGACAGAGAGAGGGCTGGAGCCATCAGCCAATCAGCGTAGAGAATGTCCAAAGCAAAAGCTGTCATATTATTATATGGTACTATCTCAACCCGCTCTTTGCCCAGGCCTACCCTCTTTAGGGTATGTGTTGGCTGGCTCCAGGGAAGAGTCACATGTTGCAGGAGACTTGTGCTGCTGTTCCCTAGCTCATAGTAAACTAACCATCACTGAGAGGTCACGGCAGAGGCTTAAATTAATTACATATATTATATATATATCACAGACACATTGCAGTAGATAGAAATAAACATGGAAAATACTGTATGATATCATTCCAAAATAAAGAGGTGCAGTATCTACAATTTGAAGTAAAAACCAGTTACAGGCCACCTGAATATCATTTACAGTGACAAAGTCACATGGCTTTGCAGCCTGTCCCTCAAAATAACTGCTAGTCCCTTTCATCATTCAAGTATTCATACAATTATGTTATTTAAATAAAAACGGTGTCTTTCCTAAGCTCTTTGAAGGCTCAGATTCATTGAGCAGGTGGGTTTGTGTGAATTTTGCAAAAAGAACAGGAGTACTTGTGGCACCTTAGAGACTAACAAATTTTTGCGGGGGGATACAGACTAACACGGCTGCTACTCTGAAACCTGTGAATTTTGCAATACCTTAAAATGTTCAGTAAGTTCCAGCTATGCAGCGTTAGCTAGCCGCTGAGCAGTAGTATTATTCAGTGTTCTATAAGGTACCTTGCCCTGGTCTTCAAAGCAGCATGGCCCCGATCCTGCTGTATGATTTGCATGGGCAGTCCCTTGCTCCCACTATGTCCCACTGAACACACCAGGTGGAAGTAAGGGTCCAAATGCTGTTGGCAAGACAGGGCCTTTTTCCTCAGAAATTAAGTACAGTATCTGAACTTTAATGCCATATTCATATGCTTATTTTTAATATTACAGGATTATGTATTACTTTGACCTTTTCAATATACCATCATTTGAATGGATGGACATTCCCATTTCCCCATGCTAACCTCCGTGTTCTGTGGGGAAAAAATAAAATGGCAAGATATTCCTAAAACAGAAGACTGAAAGGTCAAAACAGTTCTTCATGTGTTAAATAATGGTAATGGTTTTATTTGTTCCAACTAAAAAACAGTCTTATAAAAATGAGAAGTTCATTAGGCATCATAATTATTCTACCATTTCATATTGTTAAAAAAACAAAATGGTAATATATTGTCTGATTTTTCATAGATGCCGAGTGCCTGCAGCTCTGGTTGACATCAGTGGGATTTATGGGCGCTCAGCACTTCTGAAAATCGGGCCATCAATCCAGGACACGATTTTGAACCACGTAATTGTTTTCTTGGCTTTTCTTCAAACTAATGTATGCTGTGAGCACATCATGTAATTTATCACTACTGCCATATAAATAAAGTTGTGTCAATAATATTTTATTATGAAGAACAAGTTTAAACAGTATTAATTTAAAGACATATGTTGTTGTCTTTTCCAGAATATAGACGGCATTTAAATGCTGTTCTTATGAGAAAAGTTATAACAAAAGTAGATGTCAAAACAAATGTCAAAACACATGAACCCAGTGTGTTAAACAGAGGCCCAGGTGGTCAAAGGGGTCACTGTTCTTTACAAGCAACTCCTGACTTAGACTTGATAAATTCAATACACTGCTTTCATGGTATTTATCCATAAAGGGTAGCATGTGAGGTCTCTCCTGCAACTTTGTATTTTATCAATATTCCTAATCATTGCAAGATGTGTGTATGAGTAATATTTGAGGAATAATGTAACTATATTGAAAATTATGCCCTTATGGTCTTAGAGTGAAAGGGAGTTAATGTGTCTCGGGGATGGCACATTTAAGCGCATTCTCAACACTCCCTCCCACTCCAGCTGGCTGATATGTAATTTATTGTTCAATTGTCCACTTTTTCATCAACCCAGAAAAGTCAATGGAAAACCATTGAGGACAAACCATAAAACATCAAAATCACTTGGAAATGAAAAGGAAGGATATGACAGCAAGGGGATCACCCTGTCTGAGAATAAAGAGAAAAGATTGATTCAATATATCACAGGGTGAAGGAGGACACTTTGGATCCATTCATTGAGAGGTGCCTTGATGAGTCAGGGTGCTTTATGAAAGACTGGGCCCTAGCTCCTTGGGGCTAGCAAGCGCTGCAAAAGACTGCACCCTGGAATGAGATTCTACTTTATTACACCTGGGCTACACTATGAATTTAGGTCGAATTTAGCAGTGTTAAATCGAATTAAGCCTGGACACGTTCACATGGCTAAGTCCCTTTTTTCGACTTAAAGGGCCCTTTACACCGGTTTCTTTACTCCACCTCCGACGAGGGGATTAGCGATAAAATCGGCCTTAGCGGGTCGGAATTGGGGTAGTGTGAATGGAATTTGACGTTATTGGCCTCCGGGAGCTATCCCATGGTGCTTCATTGTGACCGCTCTGGACAGCACTCTCAACTCAGATGCACTGACCAGGTAGACAGGAAAAGCCCCGCGAACGTTTGAATTTCATTTCCTCTTTGCCCAGCGTGGAGAGCACAGGTGACCACGCAGAGCTCATCAGCACAGGTAACCGTGATGGAGTCCCAGGATCGCAAAAGAGCTCCAGCATGGACCGAACGGGAGGTACAGGATCTGCTCGCCATATGGGGAGATGAATCAGTGCTAGCTGAACTCTGTAGCAGTAAACAAAATGGCAAAATATTAGAAAAGGTCTCCAAGGCCATGAAGGACAGAGGCCATAACAGGGACGCACAGCAGTGCTGCGTGAAAATTAAGGAGCTAAGGCAAGCCTACCACAAAGCCAGAGAGGCAAACAGAAGGTCCGGGGCAGAGCCGCAAATATGCCGCTTCTACGCGGAGCTGCATGCCATGCTAGGGGGTGCAGCCACCACTACCCCAACCATGTGCTTTGACTCCTTCAATGGAGAAACACACAGGGAAGCGGGTTTGGGGTACGAGGAAGATGAGGATGAAGATAATGTAGATAGCTCACAGCAGCAAGGAAGCGGAGAAACCGGTTTCCCCAACAGCCAGGATATGTTTATCACCCTGGACCTGGAACCAGTAACCCCCGAACTCACCCAAGGCGTGCTCCCAGACCCTGAGGGCACACAGGGGACCTCTGGTGAGTGTACCTTTGTAAATATTAAGCATGGTTTAAAAGCAAGCGTATTTAATGATTAATGATTAATTTGCCCTGGCAATCGCGGCCAGTACAGATACTGGAAAAGTCTGTTAACGTGTATGGGGATGGAGCAGAAATCCTCCAAGGACATTTCCAGAAAGCTCTCCTTCATGAACTCCCAAAGCCTTTGCAAAAGGTTTCTGGGGAGGGCTGCCTTATCCCGTCTGCCATGGTAGGACACTTTACCACGCCAGGCCAGTAGCACGTAGTCTGGAATCATTGCATAACAAAGCATGGCAGCGTATGGTCCTGGTGTTTGCTGGCATGCAGACAACATCCATTCCTTATCGCTCTTTGTTATCCTCAGGAGAGTGATATCATTCATGGTCACCTGGTTGAAATGGAGTGATTTTATTAAGGGGACATTCAGAGGTGCCCATTCCTGCTCTGCTGAACAGAAATGTTCCCCGCTGTTAGTCACACGGCGGTGGGGAGGGGTGAAGTGATCATCCCCGAGAATTGGATGTGGGGAGGGAGGGGGGTTAGTTGGTTTTGTGCTGCATGTTAACCCGGAAACCACAGCCCCTCCTTTTACATTGCAAACCCATTTTAAATGGCCAACCCAACAGGTGCTTGGTATGGGAAATGAGGGCACTACTGTTTAAAACCATTCCCACATGTTAAGAAGGTTAAAAAAGCCAAAAGACTGTGGCTTACCATGGCTGCCTGCAAGCTGAAATCTGTTGCCTGGCACTGCGTGAGTGATCTCTCACACCAAACCGGCAGGCCCTCAATATAAGAGAAAAAATGCGACCTTGTAACAAAAGCACATGTGCGGTGTAATGTGAACAGCAAAATTTAACGTGAAAGAGTGTACCCATTGTTCTCTAAAATGTGTCTTTTTTAACCACCTCTCCCTTCTCCTCCACCAGCTGCAAATGTTTCTCCTTCACAGAGGCTAGTGAAGATTAGAAGGAGAAAACGGCAGACTCGGGATGATATGTTCTCGGAGCTCCAGATGTCCTCCCACGCTGACAGAGCACAGCAGAATGCGTGAAAGCAGTCAATGTCAGACTACAGAAAAGCACAATATGAATGAGAGGAGAGGTGGCAGGCTGAATCGCGGGATGAACAGAGCAAGTGGCAGGCTGAAGAGGATAGGTGGCGTCAGCTTGCAGACAGAAGGCAAGAGTCGATGCTCCGGCTGCTGGAGCATCAAACTGATATGCTCCACCGTATGGTTGAGCTGCAGGAAAGGCAGCAGGAGCAGAGACCGTCGCTACAGCCCCTGTGTAACCAACAGCCCTCCTCCCCAAGTTCCATAGCCTCCTCACCCAGATGCCCAAGAACATGGTGGGGGGGGCCTCCGGCCACCCAGTCACTCCACCCCAGATGATTGCCCGAGCATCAGAAGGCTGGCCTTCAATAAGAGTTAAAGTTTTAAACTGCAGTGTGTCCTTTTCCTTCCCTCCTCCCCCACCCATCCCAGGCTACCTTGGCAATTATCCCCCTAGTTGTGTGATGAATTAATAAAGAATGCATGAATGTGACGTAACAATGACTTTATTGCCTCTTCCTCCAGCTTTCGAAACAGACCAGAGTGCCTGAAGACGTGAGCATCATGTACTTTTCCTGGCCATCCCACTTTGATGTTGGTGAAACGAGCCTTGTGATCCACCAGGGCTTGCAGCAGCATTGAAAAGTACCCCTTGCGGTTTATGTACTAGGTGGCTTGGTGCTCCGGTGACAAGATAGGGATATGGGTTCCGTCTATCGTCCCACCACAGTTTTGGAATCCCATTGCAGCAAAGCCATCCACTATGGCCTGCACGTTTCCCAGAGTCACTACCCTTGATATCAGCAGGTGTTGATTGTCCTGGCAACTTGGATCATGGCAGCCCCCACAGTAGATTTGCCCACTCCAAATTGATTCCCGACTGACCGGTAGCTGTCTGGTGTTGCAAACTTCCACAGGGCTATCGCCACTCGCTTCTCAACAGTGAGGGCTGCTCTCATCCTGGTATTCAGGGCAGGGGAAAGCAAGTCACAAAGTTCCATGAAAGTGCCCTTACGCATGCGAAAGTTTCGCAGCCACTGGGAATCGTCCCACACCTGCAACACGATGTGGTCCCACCAGTCTGTGCTTGTTTCCCGGGCCCAGAATCGGCGTTCCACGGCATGAACCTGCCCCAGTAACACCATGATTTGCACATTGCTGGGGCCTGTGCCTTGTGAGAGGTCTATGTCTATGTCAATTTCCTCATCATTCTCGTCGCCGCGCTGCAATCGCCTCCTCGGCTGGTCCTGGTTTTGCTTTGGCATGTCCTGGCTCTGCATATACTCCAGGACAATGCGCGTGGTGTTCATAGTGCTCATAATTTCCGCGGTGATCTGAGCGGGCTCCATGATCCCAGTACTATGGCGTCTGGTCTGAAAAAAGGCACGAAACTAGTATCTGATGGACGGAGGGAAGGAGGGAGGGGCGAGTCACGACATGGCTTACAGGTACAGGGAATTAAAATCAACAAAGGTGGCTGTGCATCAGGGAGAAACACAAACAACTGTCACACAGAATGGCCCCCCCAAAGATTGAACTCAAAACCCTGGGTTTAGCAGGCCGTTGATTTCACGGAGGGAGGGGGAAGCAAATGAATACAGAACAAATCTATTTTTTACATCTTAAGCTGGCAGACGATGGTGCAGCATGACTGATAGCCCTCGTCATCTTCTGGGTGCTTGGCAGAAAATACTGGGCGCTTGGCAGAAAATAGTGTACTAAGACTGATAGCCATCATCATCAAGACAGTTCGATAGGACTGAGCATGTCTGCCCAGGTGCCCATGATTGACATGCAATATGACGACGATGGATATCAGTCTTAATACACCATCTACTGCCAAAAGGCAAGGGGCTGCTGCTGTGTGCAATGCAGCCCCACGTCTGCCAGCACCCAGATGGCGTATGGTGACTGTGAGCTGAGCTGAGCAGAGTGGGCTCCATGCTTGGCGTGATATGTTGTCTGCACAGGTAACCCAGGTAAAAAAGCGCGAATCGATTGTCTGCCGTTGCTCTGACGGAGGGGGAGGTGCCTGACGACATGTACCCAGAACCCCCCGCGACACTATTTTGCATTATTCAGGCATTGGGATCTCAACCCAGAATTCCAATGGGCGGCGGAGACTGCGGGAACTGTGGGATAGCTACCCATAGTGCAACGCTCCGGAAGTCGACGCTAGCCTCGGTACTGTGGACGCAGTCCGCTGACTTAATGCACTTAGAGCATTTTATGTGGGGACACACACAATTGGCTGTATAGAACCGATTTCTATAAAACCGGCTTCTATAAATTCGAACTAATTTGAAAGTGTAGACATACCCTTAGATAGGAAAGGTGACTATTAAAAAGTGTAGGCCCTAGTTCATATTTTATTATTTTGTTTTATACATAATCATTTATTTTCATTATTCATACTTGTTTCTATTTGAATCGCTATTCTTTCTAAAATAAATTTCCTTTTTAACTTTACTATAGTTTACCTCAACTGTGTGTGATACATGAACAATGGCCTAAGGTACAACTGGGATACGCTCTTCCTTTGGGAAAAGAGGAGCTGGATTTCCACGGGCATCCAGTGATCAGAGGCTGGCTACAACAGGGGGACACTTTGAAGCGGCTCAGGGGATGGGATGCATCTATTGTCAACCTGTAGAGGAAAGGCAAGGCCAGTATAACCGAAAGGAGAGTGCCTGAGTGGCTGACAGACTTGTTGTGTTAGGAAGCTAACACCCACTTGGCAAAGGCAAGCCTCCCTCAGTCCTGGGTGCTCAGAGAAGAGTCAAACAGTGGCATAAAATATATTGTAAAAGTGAGGGGAGCAAGAGCTACTCGTTCTTGTGGCAGCTTTAGAACTATAAAGACATAGTGCCTATTACAGTCCCCATACAAGCCAAAAGAGTCGTTCCACTGGTTCCAATGAGAGTTAGATTGGCTATTCCTCCTCTTCATTGTTCATTATGTAGCAGAGAGAGGCTGAGTCTGAAAACCATTTTTTTGCTCCCCAAACCAAACACCCCAATTTCCTTACTTCAGGTATACTAGAAAAGGGGGAATGGGTCTATCGAGCAGATGTTCACATACTGTATCCTGCTGATAACTAGTGGACTATGCAGCATTTGCTGGTTATCCCCAGAGAGATGGCTGTTCACAGAGTGTTGGCTCCTCCTTCTTTAAAATTGTTAAATTGCATTAGAAAGCTGCTATAATACATTAAATATATTCTAATATTGCTTTTCCATGTGAACAGTGGCTCCTCAGATGTTTTAGGATTACAAGTGGGAGATAGTCCTTGCAGGGGTACATGATACACTTGGTAATGTCTATTAAAATGTGGTCCACCCTAGGAAAGAGTTTGAGAACCCCTGCCATCACGTATCCCAGAGACGAGGTGGGTGAGGTAATATCTTTTATTGGACCAACTTTTCTCACCCATCTTGTCTCTCTAATATCCTGGGACCGACATGGATACAGCAACACTGCATACAATAATGTATCTCGGTGACAGAAGTTTTGGTTCCTTCAAAGAATGATGCAATAGCTCCATTTTACACTGGGATGACATTACTGGAAATACAATGTCAGGGAACTGGGCTTTATTTACAAGAGCTTGTTGTTTAATCTTTATCCATCTATCTGCTGAAGGAGCAGTCTAAATACTCAGCCCATCCACCATGTTTCATGTACAGCATGCTAAGCAATAAATCAGAATGGAGTCCTCTCATGTTAACTAACAAGCTGTTTCTTAAAGCAAATATTTACAGAGCTTTTTCCACTGCAACTTAGCATTCCTAACCATGTGCATGCATATTGATTTCCTAAAGACTCCTCCAACCTCTTCCCAGCTGCAGCCTATGCTCCTCCCTCCAAGTTCCAGGTAAGTTGTAATACATGGGCTTCTGCACACTTTAGGTTCAAAGTTATTACACACATTGTAGAGAACCTCTAGTGTAAAAGTAATGCATTTTTTTACATCTTTGTTGGTTCCTCTGAGACAAATCCTGCTCACTGTACCTCTACAACTGTTTAAAAGTTACCTTTACTGTAGCACTTATGGAACAGTGATGCATTGTAAATAGAAATGTTAGTTCCCCCTTCTGTAGTACAGCAGCTCCATTCATTAGTGTTAATAGTGCACATGTTAGTTTTATCATTGTAGTAAATGCCATTCATGTAACAATGTCAACGTCACTTGTCTTCCACTGATGTCATGTGAGAATGTGAAACATGGTCCCAAGACTGGTCCTTCTTAATGATGCCTTGATATTTGATGGCATGTTTTTTCTACCTCTGGGATAGGCATGTTTTTTTAAAAAAGAACAGGAGTACTTGTGGCACCTTAGAGACTAACAAATTTATTAGAACATAAGCTTTCGTGGGCTACAGACCACTTCTTCGGATGCATATAGAGTGGAATAAATATTGAGGATATATATATATTTTTAGTTCACCCTGTATTAACTTGTCAGAGACATTTTCCATTCAACATGTATGTGGTAAGCACAGGCAATGGGAAATCAGGACCATGGTGGCACTGGCACCCCAATGGACTTGGGGCTGTTGTGGTTAGTGCCATGTCTGGCTGCCAAGTCCAGTGCTGGTCTGAGTGCATGGAGTAGGGACCACTACTCAGGGCCTTTGCCTCCAGCAGCATTCTGCCTGCTTGATCCTCTCCTTTATCCGCTGTTGGAACAGACACTGCTAGAGCTATAAAGCCACACCATCATCTCATCTATACACTCTTGAAACAAGCAAGCCAAATTAGAGGCACCTACTAGAAACCTTTTTCTGTAATACTGATTAACTATACTTTCATCTAGAATTTTTTTAAAACATGTTTTACTTTTCATCATATTAATGTTGACAGACCTCCTTTATCAGTGCTTTAATTAACAGCAGGTAAGGGAGGCAAAGTGTGCATGACTTGTTCTTGATTTAAAGTCTGCTTGCGAGACTTTTCCAAAACCCAGAGCTGAAATTGTCTTATCTCATACATTCCCAGGATTGCTGTTTCATGTAAATGTCATTTTTGCTGTCCTAAACATTAAAAAACACACCAGTGCAATATAACTACTGACTCTTTGTGAGAGACATGAGGGAGGCTGTATGCTTTTGATCAAAGACAAGATCCTAACTTCAAAGTAACACCTCATCTGTAAATATATTATACCATGCTCTTAGTAAAGAAAGGGTGGCTCCTTGATTTTAAATAACCTAAGGCTTGTATCCTGGGAATTGTCCACATTTTCAGAGTATAATCTTCCTACTCTGAATACTTATAGAAAATTAGATGGAAAGATACCAGAGATCATGGACCCAATTCTCCTCTCACTTGTAGGGTCATACCAAAGTAAGGCCATGGATTTCAATGGAAGTACTCCTGATTTAGAGTGAGATGAGTGGAGAATCCTGCCCAATAAGGTTTTCAGAAATATTGTAGCGATTTTTTATTTTATCAGGGTCTTCTTTACGAACAACAGAATGCAGTAGGCGGCATCCCTGGATATGTGCCTGGTTCCTTACTAGCAATGGTCTGTGTGGGACCTGCTAATAATTTTCCTGCCTCACCATTTCCATTATTTTATTGTTTTAGTCTGAACCCCACCCCCATTCCTGCATTCATTTCTGACTGTAGAGATATGTTATCAGCTGGAGCCACTGGGGATCCAGGAAGAGGACGGTTTGCTATACTGTGACCTAGATAATCAGACAATCAGCATGAGCCAGACTGCGCAGGGACACAGGGAGTGGGCATGAGGTATCTTCCTGACTTTATTGCCTAGCTAAGGGCAGGCATAAGTACAGTCCCTGTGCACAGAGATACTCTGTGAACCATCTGGCCACATAAATTCTCCAAAGGGAGCAGTGGGTAGGAGCAACCTTGTCCCTGTCCCCTTCCATACCAACCCACATAGCAAGCTGAGTGCACTGGATAGAGCAGGGGTCTGCAACGTTTGGCACGCGGCTCACCAGGGTAAGCACCCTAGCGGGCCGGGCCAGTTATTTACCTGCTGATGCGGCAGGTTCAGCCGATCGCGGCCCCCACTGGCCGCGGTTCACCGTCCCGGACCAATGCGGGCGGCGGGAAGCCGCAGCCAGCACATCCCTCGCCCACGCCGCTTCCCGCCGCCCCCATTGGCCCAGGATGGCGAACCACGGCAAGTGGGGGGCCGCGATCAGCCGAACCTGCCACGTCAGGAGGTAAATAAACTGGCCCGGCCCGCTAGGGTGCTTACCCTGGCGAGCCGCGTGCCGAACGTTGCCGACCCCTGGGATAGAGTATGTTGTACCATCCTAGATGTCAATGCAGGCTGGGCACAGTAGCTCCTTAAGTTCATCTCCCTGTGCATGATTAAATATGAAACAGATCACTAGTATAAACAACCAGCTATATAATCAGGGAAGTGCACTAAAGTGAGTGTGTTGTCAATCTTTTCAAATGTATGTGCAGAAGTAAGTGGACAGTAAAGCAGTAGAGCACTACATGGTGTAGTTGGAGCAGAGAGTGATGAGCACCTGATAAGTTTTGACTCATATTTTAAAACTACTGAATGATCCGTGGAGTATTAATTCAACTATAGTCACTTCCACAGCACTGTCTCTTTTCCTCCCATCTCCACTCTAAATCACTCATATTCAGTTCACAAAGAGTAAAGGTAATTGGTTCTCCCAATAAATAAGATTACATTCTGGGAGATTTTTCTGCTCACATATCCCATTTATTGTGAGATATAAAATATCTTCTTCCCAGCCACATCTTTTGTGACTCTTCCACGAAACCGCTTTTGAAATTGTTTTGAATCAATCTAATCAATTTTAGATCTCCTGGCTGTCTGATAATCAGCCCAAGCGGTGAGCTACCATAGCTACACAGTCTTGAAAACATACATTTGGTCCTATGCTATATCACCAATGCTATTCTAAAATAAGACTTTTCTTGAAGAGAAACCGCCAAATTGCGCAGCAGTTCCAATGTGGATAAGTGTCTACTGGAGACCAACTAGAGCAAGACAAGCTCATGGAACCTGGAGCCAGACAAGCTCATGGAACCTAGAACATTTCTGTAAAATACACATTTAAACCTACAGAGAAGCTTTCAATTTAGCAGATCCAGATCAGAACATGCATTATTTGTGCCATTATCATGGAATATGTACAATAATACATTATCATGTATTAATATGCTTGATTGCAATTTCACATGTCCCTATTATTGTCACTCACTAGAACTCCCACAATACATAGATGGGTGAAAAATTAAATGGCATCACGGTCATTCAGGAGATATGCTCTATAAAAGCTCATGCTTAAGCTGAAAGTGAAGACTAAGGGCTATACTTGAAAACACTTTTTTTTTCATTTAAAATTCATTAACATTTGTCAACTTCAACCTGTGACATAAATATGCAGCAATATGTAACTGGCAGCTTACCTTTCCAACACAGAGATATATCTACTGCTTCAGCTTCCCGTTGGAGGCAGAATTTCCCAGGCTGATTTGATAAGGCTTATTTGACAATTTAGCCTCTAGTAACATCAAAAACATTTTCCCTTCTGGGGCAAATAAAAGAGTCCAAACAAAACAAATGGCCCTTCAGCCCTCCTTGCAGACAATTCTTATGCCAGTATCCTTACTGGTATCTCCGTTGGACACAGAGACCTGAAGTAGGGGCTTCCTTCCTGCTTCTATGGACCCCTAAACAAGGTCAGGTGCCAGTGCCCTGCCACCAGGTCTTTCCCTTCATTTGCTTCACTCTTCCCTGGGATCCTTCTATATCCTGCCTTGTCACAGGCCTTTTTCAGAGCCATCTCTTATATTTCCTGGAACTCCTTCCCACCATTTCTTCTCACATAACTCTCTGGGGCCAACTGTTCCAAGAATGGCCATCCTTAAAGGGCCAGAAATTGGATCAGGGATGTGCTGGCCTGTTCTGCACTTAAAGGGACTACATACTGTATGACAACAACTAAAAGCGATTGTGAACACAGCTAAATTCTCTTTATGAAGATCACTGACAGGGTAAGGAAGATCAATCACAGGTTTTATAGCAACCTTCCAAGATATTAGTGGGAGGAGCATCTTCTAGCTCTGCCTCAGAATGCAGAATGTTTAGAAGTAGGTGTGGTGTATTGAGGGCTGTTTGGGAATTGCAAATCATGATGCGGGAGAGGGATATTCCTGGTCCCGGTTGCAGGCTAGAGGGCTCTGTAGGGAGGCATGCAATCAGAGTCAGTTCGGAAAGTCACTCTAGAACAAGGTGGGGTCAGTTGTGCCTCTCTGACTTATATAAAGCAGTCTGCTCCCTCTCTCTGTTTTTTGGGGTTCTTGTGTGTTGTTCTGAATTCTAAGAAATAAAGTAGTGTTACATTGCAACCTTCCAGCAAGAGTATTTTATGTTTTTATCTGTCTTCTCTGTGTGTATGCTGTGAACATAACATTTGCCTCCTCCTTGGAAGATGTTTTACTTTGCCTTCTCTGGTCTTCTCCAGCAACAAACCCCAAGCATAGGCCTAGCTCATTTCAAATCCTGCCTAAGATAATATAGCTTTAGAATTATTTAAGGAGGAAAGGAAAATTGGTGGCCAGATGAAAAAATAAACAAAGAAATCCACAAACCATACAAATACCAATAAACAAGATGTGATTTCTTAAACCTAGGAACTCATTACCCAGGACTTTTTAGGCATTTTGCCATTATTCAGTACCTTTGATTTCTCTCTACTGTAGCTGCATCTATCTTGGGATCTTAGGAACCTAAAAAACAAAACAAAACAAAGATGCGTACCTTACTAAGAAATGTCACCCTCCAACACAAAACCTTCAAAGTCTCCTGAGAGCTGGATTTTCTGTCATTCAGCTGACTTGCGCCCATCCCATCAATGTTATTTAAACATATGATAGCTTTTGTGGACTTTATGTAGATGAAATCCAAGTCTCTGGTTGCAGATAACGTACCTGCCCTATAATTTAGGCCTCTAAATCTGACTGTCATTAAACCAATACAAATAATGATTTTTTTAAAACAGAAAATGTACATAAATCAGGGGGAGAAAGGTTATTCTCTGTACATCTCACTTCATTTGATGAATCAAACTACCTTGAGAGATGAGCTATTCTTTCATTCATACATTCCAAGAGTATATCCCTTAATTGTGTTAATGCTGAGAGAAGTGCCCTTTTATGCTGTCAAGTGTCCTTACCCTCAGTGACAAAGAGGATTAGGTAAATGACTCAGAGTGTTAAAACATTCGTAATATATGCAGTCTTGACCATAATTTCTATGGCAGTTTTGTAGGTCTTGTTAGACTATAAAAACACAATGTACATTTTTTATGTGAGAGTCCTTGTTGCAAGGTGTATGTCTTCAACACATTTACCTTTGCACCAATTAGACACAGAGTTCATTGTTTGATGTTCATTTGTAATCATGGAGCATATGTAATTCTTGTAAATATGAATGTAAGTGATCTGCCACGCAAAATTAACTTTTAAATAGTATGTATTATATAGCTGGGTAAATATTATAAACTAATAGTCCATTAGGGCCTGATCCAGCAAAACACATGCTTAACTTTAAGCATGTGGAATAGGTGAAGTACCAATGTACTTGAAATTAAGCACATGCTTAAGTGCTTTGTTAGACTGGGGTCTTAGCAGCTGCTTGCATTTACAAATGGATTTGCTTCAGCCACGCTCACATGTCTTTTACTTTGGATCACTGTCATGGATGTTTGTGGAAACAATATTTCAAAGTCACATGCATAAGTATTCATAGAAACTGACTTTTACATTTGCATGTAGGCTGGAAGTGTGCTGAGGAGAAGGATCCTAGTATAGCTACCAGATGAAGTTGATGTTTGGCAGCCCGTGTCCTTGTGTATATGAAATACACAGATATGTACATATCAAGTTCTACACCAAGTTTTTCGGTCATTCCAGATAGTTCTTATTCCCACCCATGTCTGTTACAAGTAGCTCTAGAAATACATTGCACCATGGAAATGCTGATTTGCTGGTATTGTGATATTATTCCCAGAAGTATTGCTTTTTAGAGGAAATGTTTCTGGGACAGTGTCACACATGATGGCTTAGACTCTGAGTACTGTAAGAGCCATAGAATATCATATATTTGAGTATATCCATGTGCAATAAGTAATTTCTGGCTTGACTGAACCTGAAAAATTGCATAAATAGATATTTGTGCATGCAAACTGAATTTTGCATACACATTTTGTAAAACTGCATATCTACCTTCTCAGTGTAAATGCACAAATGCAAGTTATGTACAAGCAAAGTTTAGAGGGCAATTGGAGGCCAGCTGTAAACCTGGGGTAGGATTTTCAAAAGCACTAAATAGTGACTTAAATCTATTCCCACTGAATTCACTGTTGGCCATTAACATCTTGGTCACCTCTACTTCTGATCACTGTTGAGTGTCCATACAGAATACATGAAAAATGAAGTTTGTAGAGAAGATGAGTTCTGGAGCATAGGTGCAGATGAGGCATATGTTGTTTAGTCTGCTGGATGGAACTTTTATTTTTATTATATTTTAGCCCCAAAATAAACTTATTTTCATTTCTCCAACTGTAAATGTAAGGGTCTGCTTTAAAAAATGTAGTCAAACATATGTCTAATTTTATATGCACAATTTTGGTGACTGTTCTTGCAAATTGTGGTGTATTACAGAATAGCCAAGGTGATGGGAATTCTTAATTTTCTTTCCCTCTTTGTGCATATTTCATAATTGACTCTCATGTTATTTCTTTAGCTTGGAAATTACTGCAACATGTATTCAGAAAATATTTGCTCATTTTTAAAAAAAAAAAAACATTGTTTAGCTCAACCCACTCTTCCCACAAACATTCAAGCCATTACATTTTATTTGCAAGATTGGTCATGGAAGAAAATTTTTAATTTCCATGTAGGAATATTTGTGGAATTCAACTTTTAAAATCATTTTCAAATTCAAGGAAATCATGACTTCTTTGTGGACATTTAATGAGCAGAAATAAAAGCTATTTTCAAAAAATAAAATTACTCGTTATGAATTATTTGCTCAACTCTAATCATATCACAGCTGGCTAGAAAGAGTCTTTCTACTATATTAGGGATAGATTTGCCAAATACCTTCTTTCCTATTTAGAGTCCTAAGTATAAGACAAATTTTCAAAAGTGTTTGGCCCCCAGCAACTCCCATTGTGATATTTATGGCCAGATTTTCAAAAGAGCTGAGCACCTACTGAGATTTTTGAAAATCAGGCCATTTATTTTGGTTCCAAATAGGAGCTGAGGTATTCTGTAAATCTGCCTTCCTGTGTTTAGTATAATAATCAAGTTATTTCCCCCCTCACCATGACATGTTCCTCCCTTCCATCATAATAATATAAATATATACTTGACATATACAAAAATATTCTGCATTCAAATTTTCATGAACATTTTTACCCCAATTTGGCTAGTGATTTAAACTAGGGCTGTCAAGCGATTAAATAAATCAATCACAATTAATCATGCTGATAATAATAGAATACCATTTATTTATATATTTCTGGATGTTTTCTACATTTTCAAATATATTGATTTCATTACAACACAGAATACAAAATGTACAGTGCTTACTTTATATTTATTTTTATTACAAATATTTGCACTGTAAAAACAAAAGAAATTATATTTTTCAATTCACCTAATACAAGTAGTGCAATCTCTTTATCATGGAAGTTGAACTTACAAATGTAGAATTATGTAAAGAAAAACCTGCATTCAAAAACAAAACAATGTAAAACTTTAGAGCCTACAAGTCCACTCAGTCCTACTTCTTGTTCAGCTAATCGCCCAGACAAACAAGTTTGTTTACATTTACAGGAGACAATGCTGCCCGCTTTTTGTTTACAATGTCACCTGAAAGTCAGAACAGGCTGTCACTGTTGTTTGTAACTAGCGTTGCAAGATATTTACATGCCAGATATGCTAAAGATTCATATGTCCCTTCATGCTTCAACCACCATTCCAGAGGACATACCTCCATGCTGATGACAGGTTCCGCTTGATAATGGTCCAAAGCAGTGTGGACCGACAGATGTTCATTTTCATCGTTTCAGATGACACCAGGAGATGGTTGGTTTTCTTTTTGGTGGTTCGGGTTCTGTAGTTTTCACATCAGAGCTCTTTTAAGACTTCTGAAAGCATGCTCCACACCTCGTCCCACTAAGATTTTGGAAGGTATTTCAGATTCTTAAACCTTGAGTCAAGTGCTGTAGCTATCTTTACAAATCTCACATTGGTACCTTTTTTTGTGTTTTGTCAAATCTGCAGTGAAAGTGTTTTTAAAACGAACATGTGCTGGGTCATCATCTGACACTGCTATAACTTGAAATATATGGCAGAATGCAGGTAAAACAGACCGGGAGACATACAATTATCCCCCAAGGTGTTGAGTCACAAATTTAATTAACGCAATTTTTTTTTAAACAAACATCATCAGCAGGGAAGCATGTCCTCTGGAATGGTGGCTGAAGCATGAAGGGACATATGAATATTTAGCATATCTGGCACATAAATATCTTGCAATGCCCTACAATAGTGCCATGCAAACATCTGTAAATGTAAACAAACTTGTTTGTCTTAGGCCTGGTCTACACTAGGGGTTATGTCGAATTTAGCAGCGTTAAATTGAATTAACCCTGCACCCGTCCACACAACGAAGCTATTTAGTTCGACATAGAGGTCTCTTAAATTTGATTTGTCCCCTCCCCAATGAGGGGAGTAGCGCTAAATTCGACATGGCCATGTCGAATTAGGGTAGGTGTGAATGGAATTCGACGCTAATAGCTCCGGGAGCTATCCCACAGTGCACCACTCTGTTGACACTCTGGACAGCAGTCCGAGCTCGGATGCTCTGACCAGCCACACAGGAAAAGCCCCGGGAAAATTTGAATTCCTTTTCCTGTCTGGGCAGTTTGAATCTCATTTCCTGTTTGGACATCGTGGCGAGCTCAGCAGCACTGGCAACGATGCAGAGTTCTCCAGCAGAGGTGACTATGCAATCTCAGAATAGAAAGAGGGCCCCAGCATGGACTGATCGGGAAGTCTTGGATCTGATCGCTGTGTGGGGTGATGAGTCCGTGCTTTCGGAGCTGCGATCGAAAAGACGGAATACAAAGATCTACGAGAAGATCTAAAAGCCATGACAGAAGGAGGATACAGCCGGGATGCAACGCAGTGCCGCGTGAAAATCAAGGAGCTGAGACAAGCGTACTAGAAGAACGAAGAGTCAAACGGACGCTCCAGATCCCAGCCACAGACATGCCGTTTCTATGAGGCACTGCATTCCATTCTAGGTGCAGCCGCCACCACTACCCCACCACTGATCGTGGACTCTGAGGATGGGATATTGTCGACGGCCACTTCCTCTGAGATGTTAGTGGACAGGGAAGATGAAGAAGGTGAGGAGGAGGACGAGGCAGTCAACAGCGCTTACAACGCTGATTTCCCAGACAGCCAGGATCTCTTCATCACGCTCACCGAGATCCCCTACCAACCGTCCCCAGGTGTTAACCCAGACCCTGAATCAGGGGAAGGATCAGTCGGTAAGTGTTTTAAACATGTAAACATTTATTTTGAACAGAACAGGAATATTAACAATGGGTTTTTCATGATTTGTTTGCCCTAGGCGCTTAACGTTTTAGTCCTTGGCAGTGCAACTACTGCAAAAGAATCTAACAATGTCCGGTTTATCATGATTAGTTTGCCATAGGCACTCTACTTTTTAGTCCTTGCCAGTGCAGCTACTGGAAAAGAAGGTCTATATGTCCGGGGATAGAGCTGAAATCCTCATGGGACATCTCCACGAAGCTCTCCTGGAGGTAATTGGAAAGCCTTTGCATGAGGTTCCTGGGGAGAGCGGCCTTACTGTGTCCTCCGTGGTAGGAAACTTTTCCTCGCCAGGCTATCATCAAGTACTCTGGGATCATTGCCTTGC
The DNA here is from genome assembly GCF_013100865.1 of Trachemys scripta elegans. NCBI lineage: Eukaryota > Metazoa > Chordata > Testudines > Emydidae > Trachemys > Trachemys scripta. The sequence continues at coordinate 18,311,928 of NC_048310.1, forward strand.
AGAGCATGGTGGCATATGGCCCTGGTTTTTGCTGGCTTTCATGCAGCATGCGTTCTTTCTCGGTCTCAGAAATTCTCAGCAGAGTGATGTCGCTCATGGTGACCTGCTTAGAATTAGGGGAATGTTACTATTGGGACTGCTTGCCTGTTCCTTTACAGAACTGTCACCGGCGGTTTACCGCCACGCGGTGGAGGCGGGAGAGGGGCAGCATACAGGGATCTTTCCCGGGGACAGCCGCGAGGGGGTGGGACAGGGGCAGAGTTCATGCTTGCCGGATTGCCGGCAGCAGGAACTGCCCAACGATAGGAGCATTGCTTTGAACGTGAAAGGAGGGCACTGCTCTAATTTAAGTTTTAAGCAGCCAAAAGTCTACGGCTTACCATGTCAGCCTTCTACCCAAATTCCGCTGTCCTTCCCCGCTTGTCTGATCTCCAGTGCAAGACCCCAGGCACTGAATGCGAAGGCCGAAAATTCGACCTTGTCCTGAGTGCGCATGTGATAGGTGCTGTGCATGGTCTTATTCACAGAGAAAGACTATGTTCATTGTTCACAAAAAATTATCTTTGTGAGGAATTCACTCCCTTTTTCCCATCCCACAGCTGCGACTGTCTCCCGACCTACCCTGGCATCCCCCTCGCAGAGGCTGGCACAGATTAGGTGGAGAAAGAAAAGGACACGGGACGACATGTTCTCAGAACTTATGGGCTGCTCCTGAGCCGATGCAGCCCAGCAGACCCAGTGGAGGGAGAACATGTCGCAATACCAGCGAGCACACAGCGAACGGGAGGAGAGGTGGCGGCAGGAAGATCAGCAGGCGACTCAAACGCTGCTTGGCCTAATGAGGGAGCAAACGGACACGCTCCGGAGCCTTGTGGATGTTCTGCAGGACCGGAGGCAGGAGGACAGAGCCCCGCTGCAGTCTATCTCTAACCGCCCTCCCCCGCCACAAACTCCCATACCCCCCTCACCCAAAGTCCCAAGAAGGAGGGGCAGCAGGGGCCGTGAAAACTGTCACTCCACCCCTGCAGACTGCTCAAGTACCAGAAGGCTCTCATTCCCAAAAAATTGATAAGTCCTTTCCTTCCCACCACACCCAAGCCCCCATACCAGTTTCATCCCCTAACTGTGTAGTTGCTAATAAAAGATACGTTTCTGTTAATTACTGTTTCCATCATGTTCTTTTAGGGGAAAGTGTGTTTGAAGGGGAGGAAGGGGGTTGGTAATTGGAGAGGACAGTCACCTTTACTAGGGTACAGACACGGGGGCAGGTTCAGCAGAAGGTCACACACACATTGCAGTCACTAGGCACCCTGGTCAGTCTGGGAGGTGGTTTTCATGTTCTGTGGGGGTGGGGAATGTGACTTTGTCGTGGGGGAGGGCAGATAGAGATCTTATGCTGCGGTCCTTATCCTGGATCACAGAGCCACTCAGCAAGGGATCTGTAACCGTCCTCCCCCGCCACAAAGTCACATAGCCCCGACACACAGAGCCCCGAAAAGGAGGGGTGGCAGGCTCCGTTAAAATAACCAGTCCACCACTGCAGACCTCTCTAGGAGCAGGAGCCTGTCCTTCCTCGAGTTTAGAAGCGTTCTTTCCATCACTATGCCCACTCCCCACCACAGTCTGCATCCCAGTTTCAACACTTTACCGCGAAATCCATAATAAAGAAAACGGTGTTCATTAACAAAGTTCCATTTATTTTATTTTTAAACGTGTGTTGGAAGGGGGGACGGGGTGAATGGGGTATGTAGCTGGAGAGGATAGTCAACAGTAAGTGGGTAAAGAAACGGGGGCAGGTTCAGCTTCTCTTTAAACAAACTTAATAGTCACAGGTTACCCTGCTCACTGAGGAACCTAGCTTTCAAAGCCTCCCGGATGCACAGCACGTCCCGCTGGGCTCTTCTAATTGCACGGCTGGCTGGCTGGGCGTAATCAGCAGCCAGGCTATTCGCCTCAACCTCCCACCCCGCCATAAAGGTCTCCCCCTTGCTCTCACAGAGATTGTGGAGCACACAGCAAGCTGCAATAACAATGGGGATATTGGTTTCGCTGAGATCAGAGCGAGTCAGTAAGCTTCTCCCCTTGAGACGTCCAAAAGCACAATCCACCACCATTCTGCACTTGCTCAGACGGTAGTTGAAGAGTTCTTTTTCTGTGTCCAGGGCGCCTGTATAGGGCTTCATGAGCCAGGGCATTAGCGGGTAGGCTGGGTCCCCGAGGATCACTCTAGGCATCTCCACATCCCCAACAATTATTTTGTGGTCCGGGAAGTAAATACCTTCCTGCAGCCGTCTAAACAGACCAGAGTTCCTGAAAAAACGAGCGTCATGAACCTTGCCCAGCCATCCTACGTTGATGTTTATAAAACGTCCCCTATGGTCCACCAGTGTTTGCAGCACCATTGAAAAGTTGCCCTTTCGGTTAATGTACTGGCTGGCCTGGTGGTCCAGTCCCAGGATAGGGATGTGAGTTCCATCTATAGCCCCACCGCAGTTTGGGAATCCCATCACGGCGAAGCCATCTATGATGACCTGGACGTTTCCAAGGGTCACTACCTTTGACAGCAGTAGCTCAACGATTGCGTTGGCTACTTGCATCACAGCAACCCCCACGGTAGATTTGCCGACGCCAAAGTGATTCACGACTGACCAGTAGCTGTCTGGCGTTGCAAGCTTCCAGAGGGCTATGGCCACTCGCTTCTGGACAGTCAGGGCTGCTCGCATCCGGGTGTCCTTGCGCTTCAGGTTAGGGGACAGCAACTCACCAAGTTCTAGGAAAGTTCCCTTCCGCATACGAAAGTTTCGCAGCCACTGTGATTCATCCCAGACCTGCAGCACTATGCGGTCCCACCAGTCCGTGCTTGTTTCCTGGGCCCAGAATCGCCGTTCCACAGCATCAACATGACTCATTGCCACCATGATGTTCATGGCGCGGGGTCCCATGCTTTGTGAGAGGTCTGTGCCACTCTCAGACTTCATGTCCTCACCGCGCTGCCGTAGCCTCCTCGCCCGATTTCTCAGCATCTGCCTCTGGAAAAGGTGGATGATAAGGTGCGAGGTGTTGACAACGGCCATAACTGCAGCGATGGTCGCAGCGGGCTCCATGCTCGCAGTGCTGTGGCATCCGCACTGTCACTCACCAGAAAAGTGCGCGAACTGATTGCCCGCCGGCGCTTTCAGGGAGGGAGGGCGGGAGTGACGGTTGGATGACGACAGTTACCCAAAACCACCCTTGACACATTTTTTTCCCCAGCAGGCATTGGGGGCTCGACCCAGAATTCCAATGGGCAGCGGGGACTGCGGGAACTGTGGGATAGCTGCCCACAGTGCACCGCTTCCAATATCGATGCTTGCCCCATTAGTGTGGACTCACAACGTCGAATTACTGTCCTTAGTGTGGATACACATGTTCGACTTTGTAATATCGATTCCACATATTCGATTTAAGTACAATCGAACTACTCTCGTAGTGTAGACATATCCTTAGAGATTGGCTGAACAAGAAGTAGGACTGAGTGGACCTGTAGGCTCTAAAGTTTTACATTGTTTTGTTTTGAGTGTAGGTATGTAACAAAAAAAAATCTACATTTGTAAATTGAACTTTCACAATAAAGAGATCACACTACAGTACTTGTATGAGGTGAATTGAAAAATACTACCTCTTTTGTTTTATTTTTACAGTGCAAATATTTGTAATAAAAATAATAATATAAAGTGAGCACTGTACACTTTGTATTCTGTGTTATAATTGAAATCAATATATTTGAAAATGTAGAAAAACTTCCAAAAATATTTAATAAATTTGAATTGGTATTCTATTGTATAACAGTGCAATTAAAACTGCGATTAATTGTGATTAATTTTTTGAGTTAATCGCATGAGTTAACTGCAATTAATCAACAGCCCTAATTTAAACTAATTGTGCTAACCACAAACCAGATTTTGTTCAACCACTATCTTTTTTTTTTCCAATCTCAACTGTCTTTTCTATAGAAGCTCAGCAGATAACTGTATGCTATTACAGTCACATGAAGCAGATTCTTATATTGATCTGAATTTTTCCCTGAATATGATTTGCATTCTTAAACTGATCTGACTTTTTTTTCTTCCCATAGAAGATGATTTACATTCTTACAACTAGCTGCTTCATTTTAAAACATCCTGGAAGTCTCTTGCTAATAATCCTTCTAGATTCATATGGGAATAAATCTTTCTACCTTTGCCCTTGAATAAACTGGCACTATTCTGGCAGATTATAGTGATTATACCGGTACCCTTATTTGTTGATAGAAAATAGAGACATTTTGTTGTTCTGGGACAGCTAATTATGAGGGATCAGTTACTCTTAAAGTATTAAAACAGAACATTTAATCCTTGAGCTTCTCTAACGAAAAAATAAAAATTGGTGAAACCAGCCAAAAATCATCTCTGTGAGATATTATTCTCCAAGAGTGAAACCTTGCAGAAAGCTAAGCAGCTGGATAGAATATCCATAGAATATTGAGTGAAGTTCAACATTTTGGGACCAGGCCCTAAAATGTATTGCGGCACCCAATTCCCATTAGCTCAATGGAAGTTAGGCACATCAATACCTTTCAGGACCTGGACCTCAGTCCTTATCTTCAAGGCAATCAATGGGCTGGGCCCAGAATACCGAAAAGATCTCCTAAAACTGTAAGATAAGGACCATGGTTAACCACTCTACTCCTCACAAAGAATGGAGTTACCGACCATGGGAGTAAAGCTCATTTATACAAAAGACAGAGCTTTTTTCTGGAGCCAGTCCAAGACTGTGGAAGGAACTCCCACCGGCACTAAGAATCATTAACCTCACCACCTTCTGCACTAGCACAGAGTGCTCTTCTTCTACTTGCCTTCCCCAACATAAATACACAATGGTGTGTGCGTATAATTTATAACAAAAATTAATACCAAAACAAAAACTCTACACTGCACACACCATTTGCCCTTTGGGACTGAGAGAAAGAATGGACTGCATGTGACACATTAGTCACATCACTTAGGGTTTATCTACACTGGCATTTTACACTGCTTCAACTTTCTCGCTCGGGGTGTGAAAAAACACCCCCTTGAGCACTGCAAGTTTCAGCGCTGTAAAATGCCAGTGTAGACAGTGCACCAGCGCTGGGAGCTATTCCCCTCATGGAGATGGGTTTTTTGGTGCCGTGACTACAAAGCCACGTTAAAGCGCTGCCGCGGCAGCATTTTAACATTGCTAGTGAAGACCTGCCCCCTTAATGTACTACTGGAAGGTACCCAGATACTACAGTGATGAGGGTGGTATAAGAACTAGACTAGACTAGACTAGACTACTTGTTACAGTTTGGTTATATTAGTTAGTGACTTCAGTGTTTTGCAATGCATATAATTAGGTTTGGCAGAATTCAATTTTATTTATTTATAATTTTGACAAATAATATCAATATTCATTTTAAGCATTTTTTTCTCATTTTTATCCATTTAAATGTTCACCGTTGCAGGAAATTATAGGGGTTTCAGACAACTATTTAATGACAGTAGAAGTTGAGATTCAAAAAGTTAAAGCTTTATAACCATTAAAACACAAATTATCAACATCACATGTCAAAATATACAAAGTAAATATCCTCATATCAAATTCTAATAAGATCCATCAGCATTTTTATTTCTTTGCCTATCTGTAAATTTTGATTATTGTCAATGGAAATATTTTTCAGGTACCTGTGTATACGGTAAAATCAACCTTTACTGACAAAAATCAAATCTTTCCAAGCCTAGATATGAAATTTGATACTTTTTAAAATGAACAATGATTTACTGAAAAGGAAATGCAGATTTGTATTAATATTACAAGCACACAGTTCTACAACCCTAATTTGCATCAATTAGTGCTTACACAAGAACTCGCATTGGGCTTAGTTCCCCATTTCTACTGACCTTTGCTCAGGAGGAGTAGTGATGGAGGTGAGTACAAAGACGCAGCTACAGCTCTCTGATTCTGTGCCACTGAACTCCAAATCAAGTTAGAGCTGCCAACGAGGAGCTCTAATTTACACCATTGGCATAAGGTCTTTCCGATAAATCCAACCCTTCGCTTCCATAAGGGGCCATTCGCCAGTGGAGGACTGGGTGTAATGGAGTTCCTCTCCAGCATGCCCCCTCTCCATCCTTCTTGTTCCCCTCATAGCAGCAGTGGGGCCAGAAGGCACAGGAAACTGCTAAACCAGCAGAGATCCTCTAAACAGGCCCCTTACACAATGGGGCCTTAGCAGACCAGAGAATGGGGCTCATTCACATCAATAGGAATGCTTAGAGGGTTCAGTGCTAGGCAAAACAAGTAAGGGCTGCTGCAATTTGAAAGAGATAATATATACCAATTATTTTGGTGGGGGAAATTTGTCTCAGTAAAGGAGGGGAAAGGTTAACATAAGAACATAAGAAAGGTCATACTGGGTCAGACCAAAGGTCCATCTAGCCCAGTATCCTGTCTACTGACAGTGGCCAATGCCAGGTGCCCCAGAGGGAGTGAACCTAACAGGCAATGAAGAAGTGATCTCTCTCCTGCCATCCATCTCCACCTTCTGACAGACAGAGGCTAGGGACACCATTCCTTACTCGTCCTGGCTAATAGCCATTAATGGACTTAACCACCATGAATTTATCCAGTTCTCTTTTAAACTCTGTTATAGTCCTAGCCTTCACAACCTCCTCAGGTAAAGAGTTCCACAAGTTGACTGTGTGCCGCATGAAGAAGAACTTCCTTTTATTTGTTTTAAATCTGCTGCCTATTAATTTCATTTGATGACCCCTAGTTCTTGTATTATGGGAATAAGTAAATAACTTTTCCTTATCCACTTTCTCCACATCACTCATGATTTTATATACCTCTATCATATACCCCCTTAGTCTCCTCTTTTCCAAACTAAAGAGTCCTAGCCTCTTTAATCTCTCCTCATATGGGACCCGTTCCAAACCCTTAATCATTTTAGTTGCCCTTTTCTGAACCTTTTCTAGTGCCAGTATATCTTTTTTGAGATGAGGAGACCATATCTGTACGCAGTATTGGAGATGAGGGCGTACCATCGATTTATATAAGGGCAATAATATATTCTCAGTCTTATTCTCTATCCCCTTTTTAATGATTCCTAACATCCTGTTTGCTTTTTTGACCGCCTCTGCACACTGCATGGACATTTTCAGAGAACTATCCAAGATGAGTCCAAGATCTTTTTCCTGACTTGTTGTAGCTAAATTAGCCCCCATCATATTGTATGTACAATTGGGGTTATTTTTTCCAATGTGCATTACTTTACATTTATCCACATTAAATTTCATTTGCCATTTTGTTGCCCAATCACTTAGTTTTGTGAGATCTTTTTGAAGTTCTTCACAGTCTGCTTTGGACTTAACTATCTTTAGCAGTTTAGTATCATCTGCAAACTTTGTCACTCACTGTTTATCCCTTTCTCCAGATCATTTATGAATAAGTTGAATAGGATCGGTCCGAGGATTGACCCTTGGGGAACACCACTAGTTACCCCTCTCCATTCTGAGAATTTACCATTAATTCCTACCCTTTGTCTTTTAACCAGTTCTCAATCCATGAAAGTACCTTCCCTTTTATCCCATGGCAGCTTAATTTACATAAGAGCCTTTGGTGAGGGACCTTGTTAAAGGCTTTCTGGAAATCTAAGTACAGTATGTCCACTGGATCCCCCTTGTCCACATGTTTGTTGACCCCTTCAAAGAATTCTAATAGAATAGTAAGACACAATTTCCCTTTACAGAAACCATGTTAACTATTGCTCAACAGTTTATGTTTTTCTATGTGTCGGACAATTTTATTCTTAACTATTTTATTGTAAAATACAAAATATTTAGAATATAATGATACACTGGAATTGATTAGCCCATCCTTACACAAAAGGGGTTGCATTGTAGCTAGTGTCCTGATATTTACACGCACTCTGATTTATGCTCCATCAAGACACTGCATGAGACCCCATATTTGCCCAAATGGGAGCTAAGAGTTCTCAGCATTTTGCCAAATTGGGACCGTTAATCTATAATGTACTTTAAACAACTTTGCTAAGTGCCATGTCACTATGCTCAGATGTTGTTAAATCTTGTGACAAAGTCTTTACTGAGGTCACAAGAAATCAATAAACATTACAGTGTGTTCAGTGTGGTTTATCGTCCTATGCTTTTTTTTTAAAAAAACACAGAAATAAATGCATATGTATTTTGCATATAATTCAATAATATAACATTTCTCTGAGTGTTTCATATATGTAAGTTTCTTCTATTGTTGTTGCTATTACTAGTTTGTTTTCTGTCATGCTCCTATCCAGGTTTTTATTACTTGTCTGTGGAAGCCTTTGTCATTCAAAGGAACTGTAATCTCCTTTCCATTTTCCATAGTAATTTCTTAGACGTATTTGGTCTCTTTAAAATATTCCAGTCCTTTGGATCATATCCTTGTTTTCTGATTCTCTGCTACTAGATTATATTTTCTGCTTATTTTTCTCATTACTTTTAGATGTTAACCTATTGTTCTCCTCTTATAGCTAATATAATCTATCAAAAGGGCTAATATTCTGCAAAGGTCAATGCTTTGAAGAGTCTAGTGTAATCACAGGAATAGAAATGTGTCAAGTCAGCCATCTTGATTTTCTGAGCTCTAGGAAATTATCCATTTCTGGCATGTCACCTTCCCTGCTATTCATATGGGGGAGAAATGGCTCCTGTGCTTGCTATCCAAATAAATCCCCAACAATGGCTACTTAATGTATATGATAGGATTAAAACATCCCAGTGAGAAAATGCATGCTCATTTCTCCTGTATTTAGTCAATGTGACTGTGCCAAATTGAGAACCTTGTAGACTTAGAGCCTAAGTAACTAGTATTTTAAAAATTGTGACTTTCATAAACAAATGCCCAACTGCACCTTGGAATTTGTTATGAACATGGAACTTTTATAACGACTATCAAGACCACATTTTCATTTCTTCACATATTATGCAGAACGTTTGTGGCTTGTTGGCCCTGCACTTATTTGTAGTGTGGGAAACATCCATGTTAACAGCAGTCTCTGTACCTTTACATGTCATTTTGAAGATATCTGTGCTTTATATTGCCCTGAGTTTCTGTACAGTAATTAATTCACAAGTATGTCTAAACAATGCCATTGGTCTTTTTATAAAAAAAAAAGGGTTACATTTAAATGTAGAAGAAAAGACAAGGAGCTAGATTCATTAAACTGCCCTTGTGGCATTGTAGAGAGACAAGTTGGGTGAAATAATATCTTTTATTAGACCCATTTCTGTTGGTGAAAGAGAGATGTTTTTGAGCTCCACAGAGGAGATCTTCTTAAGGCATTGCAGGCCTTTATAAATTTGGGTGCCATATGCATTTGTTTACTACCACCTTTAGAGACTCAGAAAGTTTCTTAATCCATTCAGTTGGTAGTCTCAGGTGTCAAGACATCTGCATTAGTGTCATGTCGATACACAGTCAAGAATTAAAGTTTCAAGATTTTCAGTGCAGCTTTGAAACTAACTTTGACACTGAAGCAGAAGGCTTGACATTATCAGTCGGATGAGGAAAATCCAAAACCATTTTCAGAATCAGTGCAATGCAGTGATCATTTTAAAGGCAGCCCTTAATATGATGTCTGATATATGTGTGGATGGAAGAAGGGGCCCAGAATTACTAAATATTCATTTGGAGGGCCTTTGTAAAAGCTTTCAAGTACTCAAGAGCTTATTGCAGTTCACCTTGTGTGCTCACTCTTCTCTGCAAAGCTGAATGCATTTATTAGTTTCACAATGACCAGAACACAAAGGAACAGAAGAAAAGTTGCACCTCTGAGCTAATATGAAATATAAACTTTTCTAAGTGTGGGAGTAAACAGACTTGCAGAAATGTGAAGTAATGTGCAGAAGGCGGTCAATGAATCATAACTTTCTCAATGTGATTTAACATCTATGTGTGAGTATGTATGGTACAATGTGAGTATGATAGCAGCCCAAGGGCAGGCTGAAAGTTGTATCCAATGAAAGAGTAAATTCTCCTGTTACTGTGAATATGTAACTCCTGTTAATATTATGAGTTGTACAAATGGACCAAGAGAGAAATTGAGTTGAATGTAGAAGGCAGAGAGAGAGAATAATACAGACTGTCGGAGGGAAGTGCTGCAATTTTTTTTTCCCACAAAAAGAATCTTAGGAATGGATTGATCAGACACATCTTACTGCCTGCAAGAGAAGCTGGGAAAAAAAGGAGGTGGGGAGGGAGGGTGGCTTTAGCACTGAAGTTACTGAGAAGTAAGTAGAGTTATGTTAACCAAATAAGAGCATTGAGTTAACTCACTAGTTATTATATAGAGGGTGATGAAGGGTTGGCTTTTGAGGAAGAATGTATTTGTGTTTGGGTGACCAAAGAAAGACAATGGAAAGAGAGTATATGAATTCTGACCTTTAGGAGAATTTTAAAGAGCTCCAGAGCCTGTAAGAGGCAAAAGGCAGATCGCGGGAGTATACAGCTGAACTGAAAAACAACAGTAATGAGTGCCGTAAAAAAGTGCATGAATTATGGTACAAGTAGGAATGCAGATTGTGCAATGAAATGTTAAAATATTCTCCAAACAAGCCCCATAATCACGAATCCAGAGCAACTGAGAATTTCATATTTAGACTTATTCAAGTTTTCTAGCCATAAATTAGCACTTTTAAGAGCTTATCTTTTTCCCAATTGACTTTAATCAAGTGTTTCAGAAGCTGGGAATGTTTTTAAGTGAATAGGGCTCTTACGCAAAGAGCCTAGGGAACAGAACAGTAGCTATTTTTTCCTCTCAAAAATCTCTTGATTTTTTGCATCTTCAGGGTTTTCAGCATGAGTAAAGCACCACGACTGTATGTCATAAATGAAAAGGAGGCACAGCCAGAGAGACACTCACATGGCAACAATTGCAAACAAAACTTGATAATAATTTTCTTGATAATGTCAAGCTGATGCATGCTTTAAGAGTTCACTTTACTATGATCCTTAAAGTACTTTATGTAGGCAACAGATTCTCCAAATGACACAACTGCTTTGTTATCAAATATATTGTACCAAAACACATTTGTTTTTATTTTTGCTTGTGTTACTTTTTAAATAACACCCTCAACCAAAAAAGTCAAAACACTGTTGAATGTAGTACTTAAGAGGGGGTTTAGCTAAATGAATCGAGACTCCTGAATTGAATGTTAAAACAAATGATCTCAAAAAAGTAATTTTTAATGAAAGGCGCCCATCAAATTAATATATATCAAGATGTCACGTAACCGTGTGATAGGCAAATCTTAGTAGAATATAGGATCCTGACAAGAAGCACATTTGCTACCTATATGTTTCTGTTAGCGAGTACAGAGGATTCAGTCTAAACACACTGCAGAAGTACTGCATTTAAATCCTTTCCACACTCCCATATGCACTGCATTGTGTTTGATTATCATCCCCCTCTTTGCCCACCTATGAGCTACAATTCCTAAATAACCTACTATGCTATATTATTGCCCCCAATGGTTTCTAGTCCATACCTCCCCCACAAAAAATACAGAATAAAACCTTGATTCATTCCTATTTTACTTACTTACAACAGACTGGCCCAGATAGTAATTTGTGTCTGTAATATTACTGAGAATCCACTGTATCTGCTAAAATTTTACCTGCAGAAATGCTTTAGAAATGGTTAGCTCCTTCAACACAAGTGTGAATAGTGCATCTCTGACTTACAGAAGTACGGTGAGTCACCAGAGATGACAAGACTATTGACAGCCTTGTTCAATGCAGCCACAGTGGCTCATAGAGATTAGGTTATCAGAGTATCAACAGTAATGTAAGAAATACTTTCTGAAGACATTGTGATTTAACAATTAATGGGAAGATTTGTTTGATAGCTGGATGCAGCCAGATAAAAATTAGCTACAAAGGGCACTCAATTTCAATTACTCATTAATTTGACTGTAAAAGATTGCCATGGAACTTTGAAGCAGTTTTCTATATTCGAACCTGTATAATGAAAAATGGAAAAACTCAAATCATGAACTGCTCTACAGTTTTTCAATATACTCAGTCTTCTACTAATAACAGTTTTGCAAACAATGACTTTGAACTGTCTGGTGAGATGAGGGCTCTAAGCCATACACTGCTGGGCATCTGTAATGACAACTTTCTGCTGTACCATTTTTTTTTTTAATACCAAACCAATACTTCAGCAACATGTGAGTAATTTCCACTGCAATTTTTGATAAACAGACAGTTCCAGGTGGGTGGGAACTGATTATGTTGATTTTGATCTGTTAATTTGTAGATCTTGGGCTAAATCCTGATCCCATTGAAGTCAATGGCAAAATTCCCATTGACTTCAATAGTCAGAATTTCACACCTTGGATCAAGAGACCCCATGCCAGATTTGGATCCGAGTTCCAGCTGTGTCAATCCAGAACCTCGCCACTGGATATGCTGTTGCATATTTCTTCATAGATTGTACTTTGCCTCAAGAGATTATTCTGATTGGCTTCTAGTGTTTCTTCCCCCAACCCAGCATTTCCTTTTTGAAGTACGTTACTTTCTTTCCCCTTTTGGCCTAGTTAATGTCTATGAGTTCACCCACATTTTCTGCTTAAGGGTATGTCTACACTACGGGATTAATCCGAATTTACAGAATTCGAATTTTGGAAACAGATTGTATAAAGTCAAATGTATGCGGCCACACTAAGCACATTAATTCGGCGGTGTGCGTCCATGTACGGGGGCTAGCGTCAATTTCCGGAGCGTTGTACTGTGGGTAGTTATCCCATAGTTCCCGCAGTCTCCCCCGCCCATTGGAATTCTGGGTTGAGATGCCAGTGCCTGATGGGGCAAAAAACATTGTCGCAGGTTGTTCTGGGTACAGCCTCACCCCTCCCTCCATGAAAGCAATGGCAGACAACCGTTTTGCGCCTTTTTTCCTGGGTGAACACAGCAGACGCCATACCACGGCAAGCATGGAGCCCGCTCAGCTCAAGACAGCAGTCATGAACATTGTAAACACCTCACGCATTATCATGCAGTTTATGCTGAACCAGGACCAGAAAAACGAGGCAAGTAGGAGGCGGCAACGGCAGCGCGGCGACGAGAGTGATGAGGACATGGACATGGACATGGACACAGACTTCTCTCAAACCATGGGTCCCGGTGCTTTGGAGATCATGTTGTTGATGGGGCAGGTTCTATCCATGGAATGCCGATTCTGGGCCCGGGAAACAAGCACAGACTGGTGGGACCGCATAATGTTGCAGGTGTGGGACGATTCCCAGTGGCTGCGAAACTTTCGCATGCGTAAGGGCACTTTCATGGAACTTTGTGACTTGCTTTCCCCTGCCCTGAAGTGCCAGAATACCAGGATGAGACACCCCCTCACAGTTGAGAAGCGAGTGGCGATAGCCCTGTGGAAGCTTGCAACGCCAGACAGCTACCGGTCAGTCGGGAATCAATTTGGAGTGGGCAAATCTACTGTGGGGGCTGCTGTGATCCAAGTAGCCAACGCAATCAAAGACCTGCTGGTATCAAGGGTAGTGACTCTGGGAAATGTGCAGGCCATAGTGGATGGCTTTGCTGCAATGGGATTCCCTAACTGTGGTGGGGCAATAGATGGAACCCATATACCTATCTTGGCACCGGAGCCAAGCAAAGCTCGTTGAGTACTGCGGTTTTCCTGTTAACCTTCAGCAGCAGAAAACAAACTAACCTCCCCCGCCATCCAATTCTCTGGGATGATCGCTTTATCCCTCCCCCCAACCGCGTGACTGGTATCAGGGAAGATCCCTGCTAGCCACACGTGAAAAGCTCAGCGCCAATCCCCCCCCGGCTTACTACAGGGAAAGATTTCTTTTCAGCCACAGGCAAACAGACCACTAGGAAGGGCCACCTCTGTCCCCTTAATTAAATTCCCGTATTTCAACCAGGTTACCATGAGCGATATCACTCTCCTGAGGATTACACAGCGAGATAAAGAACGGATGTTGCTTGAATGCCAGCAAACACCGGGACCATACGCTGTGTGTGGCCCCGCCCTGACTCAGGGCCTGTGCCTGATATTGAACTATTTGCTCAGCCCCTGCCTGAGGGCATGAGCCCTTGACTGTTTCCTGCCTCACCCGGCTAATTCCCTGACTCAGCGGACCTCAGTAGTGAGACGGCCTGGCTCCCAGAGAGGGGCAACCCCAACCAAACCCTTCTACAAGTAGCCGCAAAATATTGATTGACAATTAATATAATATGTGCAATCTGGCATGTTTTTTCCATATAGGAATGTTCACTTTATTGTTCCTTCAATTTATAAATAGTATTATTTGCACTATTTATGATTTTTTTTAAAGTTTAACACATAAGAAGGAAACTTTGAAAGAGTTTCTTGTCATTTTCTGCATACCGTAGTTCTCCAATCTGCTCCCATTGTTTAGTTCTATAATTAAGTGTTTCTGCTAACACGTATATGCCACCTTTACAAGGACTGTAGCTATACTAAGTAAATGCTGGCAATTAAATTGTCTTATCAAATTTTTGCAGCCTACTAATTTGTTCAGTTGGAAAGGAAAAGATAAATGTGTCTAGTATAGGAAGGAAACCACCTGAGTAGGAGTCTATCGATTAAAGCTGTGATGTTGAAGATGTTCTTAAAGAAATGGTTGGAAAACATAACTAAATTCAATTGGAGATTGGTCCTGCTTTGAGCCCGGGGTTGGACTAGATGACCTCCTGAGGTCCCTTCCAATCCTGATATTCTATGATTCTATGATGTGAATTAAACAAGAGTACTGAAAAATATGAATGAAAATATTACCATATGATATCAGAGAATCGTTTATATGCTCGACGGGATTGCTTACATTGTTTGTATTGGGGAATCAAATAGTGTTCCCACTTTGCAAAAGAAAAGACACAATTTTAAAAAATCCATATAGGAAAACAGAACAATCACAAAGATATGAAGAGGTTTAAAAAGTATCAGGAATAACCAGACAGTGTACACAGAAATGAGGTTGGCACCAGAGGGGGATGGGCAGAAATTTTTTAAAAAAATAAAGAAGTAGCTACAAATATAATAAATGGAGAGCAATAAATGGTGCCTCACATTAATACAACACAAGACAGAACAATGGCCCTTTGAAGTAATGAGCTTAGCAGTTATGTAAAACCAAAAATATGGTAGCAGAAGATGCCTTATTGTCAGAAAAATAGCATCTCATTTCCCCTTTTCTCCATATAATTCATCAAGGGGCAGGGATCAAATCCTGGTCTTAGGGGAAAAACTGGACTAACTCCATAGCCAAGTTCCCACTACAACAATGTGAATTACTACACCCAACACTGGGATGTGTCTTAAAATGAGCCCCAAATTAGTATAGCTTCCAAATCATGTGTGTCTATCCGGATTAGGTCAATACGGCATGTGTGGAATTTGTTATGCCGAATACCTAGGTACCAGAGTCAAGCATACCTGACACATAACACAAAGATATGAGTAAGTCACCAAGAACTGTTTGTCTAAAAAGTAGAATAATAGTCGATCATGGGTTCAGAAAATGGCACAATGCTATTATCAGGTAGAACTGTGGCATGGTGAATAATCTTCCAGATTTTCACCTAACCACCTAGCATTACTTTTTTGCTTGACCTCCATATCACAATAATTTTACTTGCCAGGATAAGTATGTCAAGTATCTCTTAAAGCCACGCTTGATAATCAAAAGTTCAAGAGCGTAAGGCAATGAATGCTCAAAATTGCAAAGCCTAGTTAACTAATAGGAGTCCGAGTCATTCCCTTTTACCATAGAAAGGCGAATGACCTGTGAGTTTCAGCCCATCCATTTTGAAGTATCTGTATTAAATTTCATTGAAAAACAAACAAACAATCTACACTAACTTCTCCTGGGAACAGTACCACCAGTTTTCGATTTTCAACCTGATAATTAGGATTAAAATATTTTGTTCAGTGGCCAAGTATTTCTTTATTTACTTTATTAGCAATTTGGGGATGGGGGGGGAATCTCTGGTTAAAAGTCTGTGACTGATCACCTCCATTTCTTTGCTTTTAATTTATTTAAGTATCGAGGCCCTGATTCTGCAAAAGCACTTTAGCACTTACTTCAGTTTCACTGAATTCCAATTAACGTTAAAAATGTGCTTAAGTGCTTCACTAGATCAGGCCTAAATCACTTTCATCATTTGAGTTCTCTATTTATTGTAGACTTCTTATGTGTACCCTTTATAGCCTCAGAAATCTTTTCTTTTTTTAAAGACAAACATATTTGATTGTTTAACTAAGGAGCTCACTGCAAGCAATAAAGCAGAGCAGAACAGTGCAACCCAAAAATACATTCTGCTTGTTCTCATTACAGCAGCACTCCAAGGAAGAGACACAGATGGACATGGGTGGTTAGCAGTTGTGCTACTACTGAGTTCTTGGAAAGAACCCTTTCCAGACAATATTGAGTTCATAGGGAAAATAAGTTCAGATGGTAAAAACTGGTTTATATTCACTCCATACTACCAAAACAGAATTGCAATTTACTAGAGAAAGGCAAAAGTCAAAATGAATCAAAATTATAGGCATTTATATGCTGGAAGTAGACTGAGCTGCCACAAGACCTTGGCTAATAAAAAACATTAGCATAAATACATATTGCCTCTATCTTGGTAGGGATATATCCCTCTCTGCAAAAGCTTAGAAATTCATGGTATTTACAAGTTCCACTAATCTCAGGAATGATGCTTTTTTTACCGCTGCTCATGTTGTCAAGGCTGTTCCAAACCCTGACATTTCCGTAGTCTAGTTTGTAAAAATAAAATGAGTTTAAAAATTTAAGCTTTGAACTTAACATGCTGACCATAGCAGTGATGGATCACAGTAGGGAAAGTAAGATAATGCATGTAATGGTACTGGTCTCAACTTTTGCTTTTGCCACTGTTGAAAGAGGGAATTACTTGTGGTTCTCATTAGAGCCGACCAGAAAACGGAAATCCTTGCTGCAAAATATTTCATGTTTTTTGTTCGGGGGGGGAGGGGGAGGAGGGGGCGAGTTGCAAATCAGAAAAAAAAAGTCAAAATAGCAAAATTTGTCACAAGAAGGGATTTCCTGAAAAAAATCCATTTCAGGAGAACCACCATGGAATTTTTTTAGCTTACCAGCTCCCAGTTTAGAAGACTCTGGTCAATTTCTCTTTCTGCCTGCCTGTGGGCAGCAGGGCTTGGGCTGAGTTTGCAAGGCTGAGAAGCAAGAGGAAGATGAAATTTACAAGAGTCTTCCAGGCAGATGGGTAAGGAGCTGTCATTTTGATTTTCCCAACAGAAAATTGAAATTTTTCATCAAAATTTAACATTTTGACTTCAGTGGGCTCTGGATCAGTGACCCGAGGCAAGTCACTTGAATACTTCATGCTACAGTTTACCCATCTGCAAAATACACATTTCCGCAGCTTCTTGCAAAATTATTCAGCCAGGTAGAGGGAATTAAAATGCAGAAGCATTAAAATACTTAGTGCCCTGTGTACAGTACTAAGAATTGCAGTCTATAAGGTGAGATTTCAAGGGACAGTGAAGCCTGGTAGCTGGTAGAAAACATATGCAAAATACTTACTTTTCCTCCCTTAAGTCCCATTTCCTCTTGGGTGGCCAAATGTACTGATCCTCCAAACCACATCTGACAATCTTCAGAAGTTTGAGAGCCAGGACCCACCTGCCAGGGCTCAGGGCTTCAGCCCCACTCTTCTGAAGCCCCAACCCCCAGCAGATATGCCCAGGGGGCTGAAGCCTCCACACCCTCCTCCCCACTGAGCAGAAGCCAGAGGCAATGTGTGTGGTGGTACATAGGGTCACATGCCCACCCAGATTTTTGCCAGGATTTGGTGGCCCTGCTCGGTCACATGGTGCTGCTGAGTCCCCTCCCTGGATAGCAGTTGCTGGAACCAGCAAACTGGGAGCTGTGGCCTGGGGAGAGGCCTTGACAAACAGCTGGGAGCTGCAGGGAGAACCACTGCTTTTGCTGCTGCTTGTCCCTATGAAGTTAAAGCAGCAGTCCCGTCCTGTAGCTCCCAGCTGTCCACACAGAGTTAACACCTGGGAGATGCTGGGAGGGGCTGGTAAGAGTAAGAGGGGCAGAGTGACTCAAGCTGTTGGGGGGGGGCATACCTTTAAATTGTGCCTCTCCCCCACTCTCAGCAATCACCAGTCATCTAGACAAATTAGAGGATTGGGACAAAAGAAACCTGATGAGGTTCAACAAGGACAAGTGCAGAGTCCTGCACTTAGGATGGAAGAATCCCATGCATTGTTACAGACTAGGGACCGAATGGCTAGGAAGCAGTTCTGCAGAAAAGGACCTAGGGGTTACAGTGGACGAGAAGCTGGATAGGAGTCAACAGTGTGCCCTTGTTGCCAAAAAGGCTAACGGCATTTTGGGCTGTTTAAGTAGGGGCATTGCCAGCAGATTGAGGGACGTGATCGTTCCCCTCTATTCGACATTGGTAAGGCCTCATCTGGAGTACTGTGTCCAGTTTTGGGCCCCACACTACAAGAAGGCTGTGGAAAAATTGGAAAGAGTCCAGCGGAGGGCAACAAAAATGATTAGGGGGCTGGAGCACATGACTTATGAGGAGAGGCTGAGGGAACTGGGATTGTTTAGTCAGCAGAAGAGAAGAATGAGGGGGGATTTGATAGCTGCTTTCAACTACCTGAAAGGGGGTTCCAAAGAGGATGGATCTAGACCAGGGATCGGCAACGTTCGGCATGCGGCTCGCCAGGGTAAGGACCCTGGCGGGCCGGGCCAGTTTTATTTACCTGCTGACGCGGCAGGTTCGGCTGATCGCCGGGCGAGCGATGTGCTAGCCGCAGCTTCTCGCCGCCCCCATTGGCCCGGGACGGCGAACCGCGGCCCATTGGCCAAACCTGCCCTGTCAGCAGGTAAATAAGACTGACCCGGCCCACCAGGGTGCTTACCCTGACGAGCCACGTGCCAAACGTTGCCGACCCCTGATCTAGACTGTTCTCAGTGGTACCTGATGACAGAACAAGGAGTAATGGTCTCAAGTTACAGTTGGGGAGGTTTAGGTTGGATATTAGGAAAAACTTTTTCACTAGGAGGGTAGTGAAGCACTGGAATGGGTTACCTAGGGAGGTGGTGGAATCTCCTTCCGTAGAGGTTTTTAAGGTCAGGCTTGACAAAGCCCTGGCTGGGATGATTTAGTTGGGAATTGGTCCTGCTTTGAGCAGGGGGTTGGACTAAATGACCTCCTGAGGTCCCTTCCAACCCTGATATTCTATGATTCTATCTCTGGTAAAAGCCCCTATCCCCACCACCCCACTGCAGGGCAGAAGCCCCAAGCTCCCACACCCCCAGCCTAGTAATCTGACAACTGGGGGAGCGTGAGGGGGGCCTCAATAAGCCACACTTTAACTGTAAAAGAATAGAAAGAACTAAAACACAACCATGAAATCCACACATGGAGATATAGAATGTTCTGGTTCCTGCCCTTTTTTACTTAAAACAAATGTCATTGTTTATATTGGAAATAAAACCTGAGACAAAAGATGGAAAGTTTATATTTTAGATTAATCCACCAGGCACCATCACCCAAATCTTCTCTCTTCTTTGGACAAGTTAAATAACAACACAGGCACAGCAACTGAAGAATGGGACCAAACTGCTTTTTTAGTTGCTTCAAATATTATTTTTTCATCAGGTAACTACTCTGTCTTCTCTTATTCTGTCCTTTCCACTTCTTCCTAATTGGAAAATCATATCAGACTAGCTAAGCTAAGGCTAAGGAAGGGTATATTTGCTATACTACAAGTCGGCTTTATTTATGTCGTGTACATTATCAGCAAGGTAGCTGGGCTCATTACATGGATTGAGAAGAACAAGTGTTTCCAGTAATTTGCCAAAAACAAATAGCCCCAATCTTTATCTTGACCATCCTTCACCATTAACTAGCAAAACACACTCCAGCAATGGAAGTTGAGGGTGCTAAACACCTCTCATGACAGGATTTTTAGTATGCAGGATGATAGTCGGTCACACCAGTTAGAAACAGTTATTTCATACAGGACGAGCTGGGGATGTAGGTGGAGAAGATGGGAAGAGGAGATGCTGTAAACAGCTAAGAGTTAGGAACTAGTGGAGCGGGGGAACTACCAGAGTTATGGAACTACCTCGTGTGGAACTGGGAATGGGAAGGGGTCAGGAGTTGGGAAGTTTAAAGGCGACCCTCATTGTGAATTTACACCCTTCAGTTTCTGGATAATTTTAAAGCACCAAACCAAAACTGTTGCTAATAGAGAAATCTAACATGAAGGCAGGAAGGCCTGACTCAGTAACACAGATCTTCATTACTGGTTTGAAATAAGACAATATAGAAGGCCCTACTTGAATTGAGGGATGGTTGTGAAAAAAAATGTGGCTGAGTTGCAGACACGCCATGGAAAATTGCAGAAAAGTAAAAATGGACCTTATTGTTTGCAGTAGTAACATCCATTACTACTTTTCCACAATTTTCCACTGTTGGCCACCCAGGGCTGAGAGCAGGGCTCTGGAGCTGACAGTGGACTCCTGGGCCTGAGAGCGGGGACTCCTTTGCATGGTGGGGCTCACACTGTCAAAAGTGCAGTGGAAGACTAATATTGCAGAATCCGCAATATCGCAAGTTAAGTAGGGCCTTAACAGTATAGTCTTCCCAAGATTTTTTAAAAAACTAGATTGATATGCCACAAGAATGATAATACCTTACTCCAGAGACAATTATATTATATTTAACCACAAATTAATAACGAAGACTGAGATCAGGCTCTTTCATGGAGAAGCCCACAGCAATGAAAAATTTACTTAAAATAATCCAAAGCTCTCATAGCCTTTTCTCCACCACAGCATCCCCTCAGTGAGACACAAGGAATGGGTCTGAGGAGGCAACCATCATCACTGCAAGCCCCAAAAGGGCATAGCCTCCTTCCAGATAAAATGCCACCCGGATTGGTCTCTCAAGCTAGATCCTTAAGGTCGTCTGACTGATTGGCAGTCTCATCATGCCCACAGACCTTTAGTGACCATGTGATTGCCAGCTGTGTACCAGCATCCCTCAGTAAACATACTTTGTAATTCATTGATCTTCCATCCTAGTAATATGTGTATACCAAGAAAGCTGCTGAAATCTAACTAGCTCCCTCTGGGGTTGGTACATTGATTTTGTGAGGGTGTTTATATTGAAGTCAACCACTTGCAACAAACTAGTGAATTGAAATGGCCAAGAGTTCCTCTGCCACCGAGGCACAAACAATCAATGAAACTTTTTGAAAGGGTCATTCCAGTCCATGGAGGCTGGCAATCCACAAAAAGCTCTGGCTACAGCCCTGTGGATCCCCAGCCTAACCCAACTGAGTAGTCTTCGCTTAACCTGGACTACCTCTCCGTCTTCCAGAAAGAAATGGTCATTTTAAATAAATAATTTCTTCCTAATATCTGGACAAGCAGATGATTTCCCCTTTATCAGGGCCAGAATATATCCTGCTATAGCAGATGTTTGGAAGAGTTGGAGTTACACAGTATTAAACCTTCAACTCTGATCCAAAACAGCTTCTAGCCATTGCTTTGGCTCAGTAGTTTAAACAATTTTCCAAATGTGCAGGATAAGGATTGATTTTTCCTATTTCAGGCACTTTATTTTCAAGTCCCATTGAAGTTAATGGAGAGAATGCACTGGGAGTTGTGTTACGCCTTTTGGCTTTTCAAAAAGGCTGCTTTCCGTCATTTTGAAACCCTGGTGTTTCTTTGGGTAGTTTGACAGCAACCAATCACAACTGTGAGGGATTCAGGCGCATTAAACCTGCCATTGTTTTCTGAACTGAAAGCAGTTAGGAAAACTCATTCTTTCGAGTGGACATATACCATATTTTCCAAAAACACATTATACAATGAACAATGTAACAAAAAAACCCCACCAAAATATATTTCTTTTCAAACATTACATAAAATCTCATGCTTCCTAATTACCTAAAGGAAGAAAGAACTGCATGCCCATACCAACAACATGAAAAAGTAAATCACTTTGTGTTGTATGCTGCAAATGTAAAAGGAAAATGATTGTTTGTTTGCCTTTATCTATTCTTTTTTCTTGTCTTTTTTTGTTTGTTTGATTTTGATTTGGTTTTTACTTCTAAAATTGCAACTATCATGTACAATCTTTGATAAGAAGATCTGAGCTAGTCACTAAATGTGAGTAAGAAATGCCAGATGCAGCAGAAATCAGAATTTTTATTTGATTTTTGAACAAACCAGAACCTTAACAAAACTCTCAAGCTATTTAAATATAGAAAAATTAGCTCAATGAATGAAAGAAAATATCACAGCCGGTGGCTATTTAAAAACGAAAAGCTAGACTTTTCATAAGTTCAAAAACAGTGATGTTCAGAAATAACTTTTTACAAACTATGCAAAATCAGATGTGTTAGAAAATGTTATTCTAACTCCATCTATTTCTCCTGAGCAAGCCTGTGACAATAATTAATTATAATGAAGACTTCTCTGAAAAAACTGAAATATACTTAAACCAGAAGAAGCCTGCCAATGTTTGGTTAAGTTCATATACAAACAAACACACACACATTTGAAAGCAGCTCGGAGTAAAGTGGCTTTTTAAAAGCATCTCTTCTTTCTGTTCATCATCTATCTCACTAAATGATGTTGAAACAACTAGGAAGATTAATTTAGGCAAAGAAAACATCTGTCTAAAACCAAAGCTCAACTTTTTATAGTTTTTAGACCTTAGCAACTTAACAGCTACTCACAGCTGACAATTCCATCCTCAGAGCTGCTATACCCATGTGATGTGCTGATTATTAGCAGCTGCTCAACTTATGTATCTAAATTCCTTACTAATTATTACCCCACCACTTGAACATTACAGACAATGAAAATATTCCAGAAGTGGTCTTTTCTGTACAGGATCTCAGTATTCTTCAATGGAATTCATCCTGTAGAGCAGGAAATCCACTATAGGAAAAGTGGAATTTTAAAACTCTTGAGCGGTGCAGATGAAATAGTCCCAGCAGACCAGCTACTGATAAAACTCCTAAAGGGCACCAGTGCCAACCAAGGCACAATTATTTAACCTTGCTGAGAAATGGACACCTCTGATAATCCCAAGAAGGCAGGGGAAGAAGGGGCAGGAAATAAATGTTATGGCTCCCAAAAGCAGGGTTCCCTGGCATATGATTGTTCAGTAAATCACCAGAGGCTGGAAGCGGATCAAATGGGGACAGCGAACACCTCTAATCTATCAGATAAATACTGCTAGTGTAATGGTTCCCCTCACCACAGATCATTAGCAGAGCAAGAAGTTTTAGTTGCAATTCACAGGCTGTTACCACTTGAGCTAATGGAGCACCTCCATTTTAAAATCTCCCCTGAGTTAAGGGGCAGCAAGGAGTTGTGCAGGAGTGGACTAGGGACCAAACTGTCTCTTGAAAGTCACAGTTCAGTCCTTGCTTCCCCCTTGCTCTGTAAGAGAAGTATGATGTGCCCACCCTTTTTTCTGGCACAATTTACCAGTGGCGCTGGAACATTTTTAATAGTAGGGGTGCTGAAAGCCAGCTCCCTTACCCCTGTTCACCCACCCACACAGAGTTGAGGCCAGGATCAAAGCCCTGGGCATGTGGCTGGCAGCCGGGCCCTCGGGTGCACAGGCCTGGCAGCTGAGACCCCAGGCAGGGGGTCAGCAGCCAGGAACCCTGGGGTGGGGCGGCTGCAGCACCAACCGCATCCCTAGTTCCTGCCCTATGCAGCTTAGTTCCCACTCTGCATTTCATTGGCTCCACCCACTTTCTGATCTTGCCCTCCCCACCTATGCAGAAGGGGGAGTGAAGTTCTGCATTGGCCACTCTCCTCACCCCCTCATTGTGACCCATGATGCAAGTAGCCACAAAGGGAAGTAAGGAGTGCCTTACACCAGGGGTTCTCAACCTTTTTCTTTCGGAGACCCCCTGTGGCCCCCAACATGCTATAAAAACTCCACAGCCCACCTGTGTCACAATAACTGGAGGCGGCGGGGGGGTTGCATATAAAAGCCAGGGCTGGCTTTAGGGGGTAGCAAGCAGGGCAACTTCCCAGGGGCCCCATGTTACAGGGGCCCCTGAAAAGCTACATTGCTCAGACTTCAGCTTCAGCCCCGGGTGGCAGGGCTCTGGACCCTGGGCTTCAGCCCCATGTGGTGGGGCTGCGGCTTTCTGCCTTGGGCCCCAGCAAGGCTAACGCTGGCCCTACTTGGCAGACCCCCTGAAATCCGCTTGTGGCCGCCCCTCCAGAGGGCACTGGACCCCTGACTGAGAACCATTGCCTTACACCTTCTTATTGTGCAGGCATTTAGGTCAGCTTATGAGTGAGCTGTCAATGTTGAGTCAATCCAATTCCTATCTGTTAATTCAGTGTTATTTCTTCTTTGCAAAACAGTGGACTGTTATTTAACCTCCTTCCCCTCCCCCCAAAAAACATACAATTCTCTTCCAAATCATCTTCTCTTCCACAGCAAAGATCTCTAGTGCATCATTTTTTTAATTAAAATGTGTCCACATTTTTAAATTCCCTTTATGCTTGCCATATTTTTTTCCACACACATTCAACAGGTGAGATTTTCCAAGATATCACAGCGGTAAAGCACAGAGTCCTGTTTCAAAGTCTCCTTCCTACATTATTGACACTAATCATTTCCTATACAACTGAACAACTTAATTGGCTGCAAAAAACTGATAAGACAATTTAATTGCCAGCTTTTATGTATTTTCTTAATATAGGTACATTCCTCTCAAAGTTGGTGTGGGATATAAGCATTAGCAGAAATAATTAAAGAACTAAAACAATGGAACCAGATTAGAGAATTATAGTGTGCAGAAAACTACAAGAAAGTCTAACAAAATGTCCTTTTTGTTGTGTTACTCTTTTGCAGACACTAGGTCAAGCTGGAGTCAAAACCAGAGAATTTGGTCCATTATGAACAGGTCTAGATAACATGATTTACTAATGGAAATAACAGCAAATTGAACATGCACTAGTAAGAAAAAAGCTATAGTGAATCTGTATATCTGTTCCAGGTCAGAACACCCTCCTGCACCCAAACTCCCTCCCAGACTCTGCACCCCATCCTGCACCCCAAACCCCTCCCCCACCTGGAGCCTCCTCCTGCACCAAACTCCCTCCCAGAGCCCACACCCCTCACCCTCTCCTGCACCCCAACACTTTGCAACAACCCAGCACTCCACCCTGTACCCGAACTCCCTCCCAGACCCCGCACCCCCTCCATTAATATAGTAGAAATGTGCGGCCCATGACGACTTACCAAAATTTGTGGAGTGGCCCCCCAGCGAAAATTATTGGCCATCGCTGCAACAGATAGACCATGAAATTCAGAGTCAACATTGTCTCGGCCAAGCCAATTCAATGAGTATCAACTTGGCATGATCCAGCTTCAGTTTGAGAATCACCAGGGATGAGCGGGATCAGGGGGAAGGCATACATCTGGATTGATCCCCAATTCAAACAGAAAGCATCAGTTAATGAGCTCAGACTGAGACCCATTTGAGAGCAATATTGACTTCATTTCTTGTTGTCTTTCACTACAAATAGGTCAACTGTCAGAATGCCCCCATTCCTTAAAAATGGACCACAATACATTGCTTTTCAGAGACTACTCACGATTTTTGGAGAAGTTCCTGCTGAGGTGATCAGCCAAGTGATTCTGAAAACCTGTGGAAATGATGTTTTCCATAATGCACAATCGCCAGAACTTTACTGCTTCCTGAAAAAGCTAGTTGGAGAAGGCTCCTCCCACCTTGTTTACAAAATACATTGTGATTGTATTGGTTGTGAGGATATGAACTGCTGTGCCCTTGATCTGTGCCTAAAAGCTGTGGCACATATTGTAAATGTCTTGAAGCTCCAGAACATTGATATGAAGAGATGTTTCCTGTTCTGTTCTCAGACCCTGCACTTTTAATGTCCCCATGCACTTCCCAACCACTCCCTTGGACTTGGGGATCAAATACTTGTGGGAATAGAATCCCTTTTGCTGATATTCAAGAGGCACTTCTTCTATGCTGTTCAAGTGAAAAGAGTCTGGATCTACTGAAGGAGCAGTGACTTGTGAGAGGGGTCCTTGAAATATGATGGGGTAGGGAGTGGAAAGGGGGAATAGACAGGAGTTGGATGGCATAATCCAATTCCACAGTGTTTAGCATCCCATTGTCTGTGGTTATCGCTTCCCAAGTTCTGTAGCCGCATCAGAGTCTGTCCCCAAATGGAAGAGATATTGTTGGGAAGATCACAGCTAAGATGCTGTCCTCAATAGGCAAGTTTGATGGGGTGTATAAACCCCTCACTGGACAGGAACAGGTTAAGAAGCAACTGTGGGTTCAGGAAGCCTCCGCTTGTGCCAACCATGCTCAGGCTGGAAGTGGGGTTGAAAAACCAACAGCTCAGTTGGGGGCTGGCAGGCCAGGGAGAAGTAGGTGCTCCAGGAGCTCCAGGACAGGGTGTGATCTGAACCCACAAAAAGCTAGGCAATGCATGAGCCACAGCTCCCAGGGACTAGAATCAGAGCAGGGAGCCCACAGGGATGGATGTCAGAGAGGCAAAGGGAGGTAGGAAGTGACCCAAGGAAGATGACCTGAGATTGACACAAGACACTGCAGGGTAAGCAAAGCCAAACCATCCTCCCAGGGCCCTAGTGGAGCAGGTGGGCCCGGGTTCTCCTACACTGCCCCTGAACTGTACCCGTTAGGCAGAGTTACTGCCTGAGGACTGCACCCATTAAGTGACGTTGAAACCTTGGGTGCTAACCACTATGTGGGAGCCCCTGCCTCCCAACCACAGAGGATAAAATTGACTGCTTGCTCAAAGCTGATGGAGGATGAGTCTGCTGGTTGAAACTGGAAAACTTTCTCCTTTGACATTAATGTCTCTTTCTGGGGAAGTCTTGCTATCTAGTTAGATTAGCTGACTGCCAGAAATACCTCTGGGTGCTGACCCCCATAATTCTGTCCCTCTATCACTGTGGTATAAAATCCCAGTGAATGTAAAGTACCTCAAGAGTCTTGAAAAGAGTGTAGCATCTTGTCAGTTTTCCCTGAAAAAAGACCATCAAATGGTTAGTCTTTTATACTTTGTTGGACCTCAAGGGCTCTGAAACCACAAAGTTCTCCTTATTGTCACAGCTGAAGCCATACCTTAGAGGAAGCATCTGCCACATCCGGTGATAATTATAATGATGTCTTGGTCACTAAATGGCCTTCCACAATTAAATCTTTAAACGCTTACCTCTGGCAGCTTATCCGTAAATTCTGACATAGCCTCCCAACTCACAAAATCCTACTTCAACAATAGAGCCTGATGATTACAATATTCATTTGTAAAGATGAGGTTGAATAATTTTTTATCCCCATTAAATCCAACCTTTTACACTCTTTGTCTTTTGCTGGTGACTTAAGTCTCCCTTGTCACAATCTTTCATTACAACTGGAGAGTTAGTGATGAATGTGACGAAAAGCTAAACCCTGCACAGGGAGGAAATACTGCTTGTCAGTGCATTTTGCTGTGGGCAGTAAGGAAGATGGGGTATACCATACAGTCCTTGCAGGTTCCAAAACTGCTTCATTTATTGGGAGAACTACCCTCCCTGGAGCTGAGGACTAGAGAATATCTACCAATTTATGGTTATTCTCCTGAACATACTCTGCCTGAATGCCCAAAGCTGTAGCCATTCACCTTAGACAAGCCTGACACAATTTAAAATCCTCAGGCACGGAGACGTACAATCTGATATATTGGAATCATCCAGCAAAGAAGATGAAAAGGGAGGTGGGGCCACTGGGGTCTGCTGCAATTCTGCTTGTTCCTGCAATCAAGGCCCAGACTAAACCAGATCAGAGGGAGCAATTTCAGTACTCACACGGCCTGGATATGTGAAGAGGCAAGACAGTTGGAGGGTTAATGACTGTGCCCTGGAATGAGCCAGGGATCAAGACATTGGAAATTGAAGGACATCACAAGGGTTCCATGAATCCCACTGAAGAAAGGGATATGACATCGGAGGCCAGTAGGAACCAGGCCATAAACCCCTATCTCTGTAGCAAGAATGGTACCAATCTCGGTGCTCATGGTGATGACCTGAAGGTCTCAAGGACTTTCAATCTTAGTATCTGGATGAAGAAGATAAGGTGGAAGATGACTCTGAACTCAAACAGGAGAGCCTCCCTAATAGTTAGAAGAAAATGGAGGAGCCACACATAGAAAAGATAACGCATGTCCTGACTCATCGGAAAGTCAAAACATGGGCCTCATCAGTACCAAAGAAAGCAGAGTAGTCAGTGCCTTGAGTAACAAGGAGTTTCGAAGGGTAGGTCTACACTTACCTCCGGGTCCGGCGGTAAGCAATCGATCTTCTGGGATTGATCCCGGAAGTGCTCGCCGTTGACACCAGTACTCCAGCTCGGCGAGAGGAGTACATGGCATCGACGGGGGAGCCTGCCTGCCGCTGTTGGTACTGAGGCTGGTTCCAAATTCATAGCTCCAGTTCATACCAAAGCTGTAGGAGCCAAGATCTCCAGGGCCAAAGATGCAATTGGTACCAACAAGGGACCCCTCAGTGCTGACGGGGAGGGTAGTCTTTTCTCCGCAATCTGACTTTTAAGCAGTGCCCAAGACAATGCCTGTAACAGCCGGTATTGTGAGGCAATCAACCCAGCTGGTCCAGGGATCGTGGAAGATCTCACCAGAGCTGAGGACTCCTGTATCATAGGTGAGTCCAGAACAGAGATGCAGAGTAAATCTGCAGCGGCTTGTCAATATGATCAATCTGGGACTCAAAAGCTGCCCCCCAGATGGTACCGAAGTTGAAAGCACTGTGCCTAAATGCTCTCTCCTCAGTTCTAAAGAGTGGGTAAAGAGCCCTGCTCTATCCTGAATACTTGAGGAATCCCAATGCCAGCCAACACTCCTCTTAGAAGAGGATGAAGAATCTACCCAAGTCTTAGATTGACTGTGGTCAGTTTTATGAGTCCTCTTTCTTGGGAAAGGAGAGGAAAGGAAGACAAATAGTCTTCTCTTCTCTTTGGAGAAGAGTCAGAGTCTCGCAGCAGCGCCAAAGGTCTCTGAGGGGCTAGATGATCTAATCCCCATGACGAACCAGGTCTCATGGTTTGCTCCATCAGGTGCTGCTTCAGGTTTAAGTCTCTAGCCACCTGCATCCTCTTTTTGAAGGACTTGCATATGGAGAACTTCTCCTTAATATGCCCCTCTCCCAGGCACAATAACAACGAGTATGGAGAACGCTACTGGGGATCACACAAGGGGACAATGCTTGAAAGGCATTACACCAAGTGAAAACAAAATATCAAACTAACTAATCTTACATGAAGGATACTACTACCAACTATAACTGCTTAACTGTATACACAAAAACAGAGAGAAAACTCACCGAGTTAACAAGAAAAGCATGAGATAAATATCACACAGAATGCTCTGACTCAAGCCACAAACAGTGAGAAGAAACTGAGGGGGGTTGTGGCGCTGCCACCCTTAAATAGCTATGGGAGGGGGCTACCAAGGCCAGAGGGCATGAGCATCGTCCTGAGAGATACTGCTAAGCAATTTACTCTGGTTTCAATGAAGTAGGCGTGCACACCCCTGAGTGGAATACACACCTGCAACCACTTGAAGAAGAATCTCAGCTTTCACTTAAAACAAAAAGCAAGGCCATGTCTACACTTACAAGCTTACAGCAGCACAGTCGTACAGGTGCTGGGCCACTGTAAAAGCACTCATGTAGCTCTGTTATGCTAATGGGAGAGAGCTCTCCCATTAACATGATAAAACCAACTCAACGAGCAGCGGTAGCTACATTGGTGGGGAGCATCTCTCACCAACATAGTGCTGTGCACACAAGCACTTATGCCAGCAAAACTTAAGTCGCGCAGGGCTGTGTTTTTTTCACACCCTGGAGCAACAAAAGTTTTGCCAACATAAGCACTGGTTTCTAGCAATCATGGTTGCAGAGAAAAGCTTGGAAACAAGAAGCACGTACCGCCTAAAGATTCAGAAACCAGAAAGAAAATAAAAAGAACTCAAAATATATTTTTTAAGTTTCATTATATTTAAGCCAATCAATTGATTTTAGGAGACCTGATTCATCATTCTGAACACTTCAGGTCGACAATACTGCCTTCTGCAGGATCTTAGACATAAATCTGCTTGCAGCCTAATATCTTGAGGTGAGGCTCCATGTGAAATGTTAACTGACTCATATTAGATGGGTTGTGTGCTTTATTTGTTTGCATTCTCCAGCAGATACTATTTGATTCCATCCAAAAACAAAAGGACGGCTCCTCCAAGGTAGCACAGAAATAAGAACAACACACAAAACTTCCTCAGCAATGTATAAAAGGAAGAACTGCTGTCTGTTCCTGGTTTAAATTTCACAGATAAGCAGTCGACGAAGCATGTTTATCTGTGGGGGCTTTGCAATTCCATCTACTGGTAATTTAATTGTAGTGTAATAATTTGTGTTTTTCAATAATTATATCAGAAAGTAATACAGGATAACCATACAGTTGTTCTACTATATTCTGTATAAAATGATAGCATCGGTCTTCAAGATTTTCCAGAAAAAAAGTATACAGATAAAAGGTTTTATAGCAAAGTGACTCTGAATCTACTAAATTAATCTCACATTCCAATCAATCTGCAAAATGAAAAGACACTTGACTCAGTCTGTCAGTAAAGTCAAATGTAACTGATCAACTCAATGGAAATCCTTTTATAAGATTGTACTTTGATGAATAATATACTCCTGCTTAAACAAAATGATGTTCCTGATACCCATTTGCATAGTAATAGGGATGAAATTTAAAATCTGAATACTAAGGCTGTTGATTCATCGCAGTTAACTCATGTGATTAGCTCAAAAAAGTAATCACAATTAATCGCAGTTTTAATTGCACTGTTAAAAAAGAATACCAATTGAAATTTATTAAATATTTTGGATGTTTTCTACATTTTCAAATATATTGATTTCTATTACAACACAGAATACAAACTGTAGAGTGCTCACTTTATATTATTATTTTATTACAAATATTTGCACTGGAAAAATGATAAAATAAATAATATTTTTTCAATTCACCTCATATTAGTACTATAGTGCATTCTCCTCATTGTGAAAATGTAACTTACAAATGTAGATTTTTGTTACATAGCTGCACTCAAAAACAAAACAATGTAAAACTTTAGAGCTTACAAGTCCACTCAGTCCTACTTCTTGTTCATCCAATCGTTAAGACAAACAAGTTTGTTTACATTTATAGGAGATACTGCTGCCTGCTTCTTATTTACAGTGTCACCTGAAAGTGAAAACAGGTGTTTGCATGGCACTTTTGTAGCCAGCATTGCAAGGTATTTATGTGCCAGAAATGCTAAACATTCATATGCGTGCAGGGGACTGGACTAGATGACCTCTTGAGGTCCCTTCCCATCCTATGATTCTATAATTCTATGCCCCTTCATGCTTTGGCCACCATTCCAGTGGACATTTGTTTCATAAAAGAGATCCTACTAGTGATCAATTCATTAAATATTTAATTGAGCAGTATCATACTATGAAAGGATGAGACCCTGTAAAATAAACATCTTGGCAGCGCTCTGAGATTGAAAATTCCCATCCAGCATAAGTTTGGTGTGATTCTGAATGTTTCCATGCCATAAATCTGAATCAGAACAAAGTCTCAAACTAGGTGGAGATTTCCTAGCAGTTTTTAAAGGTGTATGCTACAACACTATTTCTTGCTTTTTGGATAATTAGCTTGGAACATTATACATGAAATTGCAGCAGGGATAAACCATAAGGCAGCACTTTCTACTTCTATCTAAGCTCTCCTGACAGTTCAGTTCATGCTTA
This sequence comes from Trachemys scripta elegans, assembly GCF_013100865.1. Lineage (NCBI taxonomy): Eukaryota > Metazoa > Chordata > Testudines > Emydidae > Trachemys > Trachemys scripta. Next base: position 18,343,941 of record NC_048310.1, read on the forward strand.
GATTTCACCAGCACACTTAAAAGTCAGAACCTTCAATAGTTCTGCCATTCACCACTATGATAGAAATTAGCAATGGGCAAAACTTGTACGTTAGGGAGGTTTGGATGCTTATCTGAACTATCCACACCTATTGGTTCTGTAGAATTGGGCAGTAGACCTCACAAAGATAGGCTTCCTCCTGGTATTTTGATACTCCTGCTTCAACCTGGAAACTGTACTAGAGAGTGCAAGGGCAGTTTGAAAAAGGAAAACAATAAGCAATTGGAATCAACCAAACTTCAAAATGACCAAAAAGGTTTAGTTGGCGTTTAGAGTAAAAGTTCAGGACAGTTCTTCCCTGATAGGAATCAGGGCAAATTAAGTCAGATAAAAATATGTTCTAAAATGTTTACTTCTGACTGAAACGAAGCCTGTAAAGAGAGCTCACACCGTATTCTGGAAAGTGTCCATTGACTTCAGGGCAAGCTTTTGCCTGTGTTTGGACTGAATGATCTTTTCTCAAATAATGTGACTCTCTTGGCTTGGCTGACACTGGAAATGGTATAAGAGGAATATTCTGTGTATATTTCACATCCATTCAATATCAAGAAGTACTGAGGGAGAGAGAGAGAGAGAGAGACTGTTGTGCTTTTCCTGCAAACTTGCCATTTGCCATGTGGAGGAAGGAGACAGACAGAGAGAGAGGAGGTGTTGATTCCTAGTGTGGGTGGCTGCATTGCTGACATTTAGCAACAGTAGGTCTGACTTGGATTGTTGAAAACAGGCCAAGCAGCCTCAGAAGAAAGTTTGCAATATCTAAAAAATATTTTTAAGAGGAGGAGAGTCACAGAGTACAAATATTATTAAGGGCAATGCAGCGTTAGCTATTTAAATGGTGAGCAGGTACAGACAACATTAACCATGGGGCATCCCTCCATGCTTTCTAAGGGATAACTCCATTTGGGGTTGGGGGGGGGTCATGCTTTTATTCATAGTTGTTTTTTGTTACTATTCTCCAGTGTACAGACAAGATCTTCAGCTGGTGTAAGTCAGTGGAGCCCTGTTAACTTCAATGGACCTGTACTGATTTACAACAGCTAAGGATCTGGTCTTTTTATTAGATTTTCAAGAAAAATCACAAATGTCCAAGCATTAGAAATAATTTGTTTACAAGAATTACACTATAAACCTAATTTCAGAATAGCCCCTGATCTATACAAAGCACTATAACATAGCTACAGAGATTATGATGGCAAGTCATAATAGTGCATGCAGGCACAATTACAAAACACATGCTTGAGATTAAGGATCCAAACCAACCCTGTCATTTAAGTTTCCATATTACATTTTGATAAAATTCATTCTCAGCTAGACAAGTGCTCTGAAAAGCAAATCATCTTGGCCTGATTTCACAAAAGTCCCCTCAATCCAGGTATATGCAACCTAAAATGTTACCACATCTTATGCGACCCAATAAGTCACAGTAAATGAAATTTTGATTGTTCTTGGGGATCAATCTTGCTTACTACAACTAACCACTGAGTTTTCCAGAAAATATAAAATAGCCTAGATTATTTTTCAGCAAAAATCAGTCTATCCTCTCATTATTTCAAAGGAAAGGTTTGTTATGATCATTAGTTTTGGTTACATTACTTGTACTTTTCCTGGTTTAAGGTGGGTGGTGTTATTGTGATACCTCTCTCTTTTATACTAGCTTCTGATTCAATGTTGTGCGCATTGCTGTGTTTGTTGTTCTCCGTGGGCAGCACCCTGATATTTTGGGAAACATGCTTTAGAAATAACAAAGCAGATCAGTAATAATGAACTGAAAAAACTGATGAATGCATGCTATTAGAAAGAAATTAAGTAGTTGAAAAAAGAAATTGCCAAATTGGCTTACCAAGGAAACAGACACATACTAATGATCCTGGCCATCAATATAGAAATGTGTGGTCCTATTGAATAAAAAAAATGCCTTTGAATAATTTCTTACAGAGAGAGATACTTATGGACACTGGTGACAAATAGCACCATTTTCCACACTCATTTTCTGCTCAGTTGCTTTTTTCCCAAAAGCCAAATTTTGGGATCTTTCCTGCTGAATAGAGGCCATAGTCTTTAGAAATCTACATTAATTTCTTTCCACAGTGGCACAACTCTTCCAACAGGGAGCTTGAAGCAGAATAAACCTTATCAGTAAAGGAGAATATCATTATGGGTTCCAGTAAGAAAGAACCAGATGGAAGGATGTTGAAGGAAGAAGGGAAAGCAATAAAATAAATTATTTACACAAAAATCCATGTAGGAGCACAGAAATCTTTTTTACGGTCACATACACTTCCAAGTGGAAACAAAGAGGTGTTGAAAGATAAATGATATTCTAAATACTACACACATTGTTCTTGGCAAGAAGAAATGAAGAGAGAAAGGAAAATAAATAATAAACAAAAAAAGATGCTAAGATCAACAAATAAAAAGCCAGATCTTGGCCATGTTTATTGGCATTTGTTTTTCTTTCAAAAAATTACAATTTCTCTTTCATCATAAGAACTTCATTTCTAAATCCATTAAAATACTCCAACCCAAGTTATATTGTAATAGTTTGTTGTGTATACGCCTATTTTTATATAAACTAGAGATGATTATTTAGTTTTTTAAATAAATGCAAAACTCCAGAAAACTAGAGATAGTTTGTAAATTTTAATTGAATGACTATTGGGAGAAAAAAAATGTTATTTTTATCACATTGCATCTTAATACAGCCTCTGGATTAAATACTAATTAGTTTGCCACCAAAGCTTGCTGTTAATCAGTTTCATGTCAGCATACATTCCGACTGACATTTAAATTATAAAGTATAGTGGGATTATCTCCACTCTTGCAAATTACCTCTTTATAAAAGTCAAAGTAAACATGATATGCACACTGGAGGTATCATTAGCCTCCTGTTTACTCTCTATGTAGTTTTTTGGATTATAGCTTGTCTTCTTAGCTATAGATAAAGCATTCAGTTGATCTCAAGAAACAAAGGGTTGTGACTTTTAAGTAAACCTTCCAAGACACAAACTCTGATGACCAAGTTCACTAACATTTATCTCATTAGGTTTATGTCTGGCTGACCATGCTTCACGAATACAGAGTTGCTCTTTGTATAAGTGCACTGCTGATGATTCCATCACTGAGCACCTCAATCTTAATTCACACCCAGAAGCAATAGTCTTCCATGATCAGAAAGGTGGGGCAATCCATTTGGGAAATGTCTGAGGACAAGTCAGTTCCCTATCTTTATATAATATTATATGAAACATTCCTGTCAACCGGGGGAAACAACTGAATGTGAAGAAAGATGGACCAAGTAGGAAGAATACAGTAAAAGAAATCATTGATATACCGTTTATAATAACAGCACATGCTTCCTCTAACACATAACCAATGCTGCCCCCATTCGGTTCTATTCCTGCACCTTGTATTTCTGACATCCACTCTTTTTTCTGCTTATGTGAGAGGGGTCAAAAATCTATTTCCGTTGTATAAAAAATATAACTAAATTAGGTCTGGGATTACAGATGCCCCATAGGTTACGCAAACCAATTTACGCAAATCCGCAATTACGGAAAAAGTTCCATAAATTAGAAATAGGAGGGGGGTTGTTTTGGTTTTTGTTGCGTTATGGACGGGTATATGTTTCCGACTTACACAAAAGTAGAGTTACGCAAGGCGTTCCGGAACGGAATGCTTGCGTAAATCGGGGAACATCTGAATCTGCAGCTCAGAAGGTAGGGAAGGTTGAAGACAATAACCATTTCCTTTAAATAAATAAATCCGTTTGTTAATCAGACAGGATTCAGCTGCTGGGATGAGAAGAGAGAAGAATAGTTTTTAGGCTCTCTGTTATAATAGGCTCTCACTTTTTATAGGCGTTACAGTTGCAGTAAGAGAGACTCATGAGAGAGCCTATCTCGATGAATTAGAAATGGGCAAACTGGTTCTTTATACACAGAAAAGCAACGAAGTGAGATATAATGTGAAGGATACACAGCATCATATGGGACAGGCAACTGCCATTAGTGTTGTAAATCTCAGACTAACCTGCCAGACTTAGGTGGAGAAGGTCTTCAGAGCAATATTCTAAATCGGTCATAACAGATGAGACAGAAAACTATGATTTTAACTTGCGATGTAAAGCTCCCAAAGGCCTCAAGCCCTAACTAAAGTTTGGGGGAGAAATGGAGGAAAAGTTTACCGAGGTGTAGAAGTTTAATGAGATATAGAACACTGAAGCCTTGCCTAATTCTACTCTTCTGGAACAATAAAGAAGAAAGCATTGGCTGTATATTTGTTGTAAACAACCATTTTGAACTCTAAGGGCCACATCTTCAAATGACCCTCCACTTGACCTCTAGACCTGTCTGGCCATCAGATCAGATGGAGTAAATATTGTCTGAGCTCCCAAATCTGAAAATAAGACATCTTTATTCTTTTGTTTGTGCCTGCAGTTTATGGTGTATGCAAAACTGCACCCAGATGGAATCATAGCCACTAGGAGGAAAGCATGCCATATGTAGTGGCTGCTTCCTGTCTCCACCTAACTCAGGCTGAGCTCCAAGTCCATAGACCCCCCTCAGCCATATAGTATTTGCACACTTGGACTCCCCATTCCCTCTCTTTTTTTTTCTTCCATCCTCACTGCACAGCAAAGAGAAGTAATTGTCCCTACAGAAGGGTGGGAGAGTGAGAGAGTTACCAAGGAAACAGGCTTAATTTGACAGATTTGGAAACCCAAACCCAGCTGGAGATTGGAAATCTGAGGATCCTCCCCCAGAAAACATTTGAAAATTAGATGCAATCTGGTAGCATTTAAAGAACAAAATTAATGCATCTCTCTCTCTCCACCCCTTCATCTGTATTTCATTTAATCTATTTATTTATTGTTAGCTGTTCTAATTTTTCTGCCTTAGTTAAGTTGATTGGGGGTGGGGAAAGTGAGATATAAACCTGACATTCATCATTAACCTATTGCCAAAAAAAGCAAATGTTATCCTGGTATATCTCATAAGCCTAGATAAATGATGGTTCTTCTCTATTCTGTCTCAGGAAAGGCTACATTGTGCCCTTGCATGTGTGCACAGAGCACCTATTTAAATCAATGAGAGTCTCCATGCAACCAAAGTCTGAATTTTCTCCTAAGGCTGCAACTTAGTCTGAGGCTCTGCAGTACAGTAATGTCCTTGATTAACTGGAGAAGTGCTCTAAAAATGATTAAAGATACTGGGCTAGATCCTCTGATGCTGTACATCTGTGGTAGCTCCACTGACTTACACCAAGCCAGTGTGGAGCTAAGTTAATTTACACCAGCTGAGGATGTAGGCCATTGTATTTGAGGAACAAGGTAGCAGTGAAAAGACGCAGCAGAGAGGAGATATGGCAAAGGGCTGTAAATATGAAAACAACACAAGGAAGGAATTGTGCAGTGTACTCAGGTGTGGAAAGCCCAAGAGTAATGGACTGCAGCTAGAAAAAAAAATCCACACTAGGAACCAGGGACACATTTTAAAGAGAGAGCTCATTCAGGCACAAGAGTCATGACCTCAGGGAAAGAACAGTAACGCACCACCACTGGATGCATTCTAGAGAAGGTTAAAACTTGTGTCCAAAATCTGCCTTCAGATGAATGCCTGGGATTCAAACTGATTGCAGTTGGAGCTTCATGTGTGCACCCATGGGCCCTTTTCAGGTGGATGGCAGAAGGATTCCAGTGCTTCACTTATGTAGAAAGGTAGACTAGATGACTCAGGCACTTCCTTTCAATCTTAGAATCTATGTATTTTTATCATCTATACAACTAGGTATGTAGAAGAGTCATTGCTGCACATGAAGAACCAGCACTTTCCATAGTTTAATAATTTCCCCCATATAATCAAAAGTGTTTATTTTTAATGCTTTGAGGACAAAACCAGGATAAATGTTGGGTGGTTAGGGTCAGAGATAAAAACTTCCATGCTAAATTTATGAACAGTCTCTCTGAAATCATTTCAGTGCCACTACTATACATTTCAGATGTCAGAAGAGGAACTTCAATTACAATAACTTGGGAAGTTAAAAGCTTCATAAAAACAAGAAATGTGACATACTTGCAATACAAATTAAATGTGGATGTATTTATTTATTTTTGCAGCTATAAGTGTGTCTCAAATAAATGTGTGTGTAACTTTCTGATTTCTATGGTAACACTTTAGAAAGGTGATAATAAAACAAGGGTGTTATATATTGGGAGCAATTATCCCTATCAGACATAATTAGTGACAAAGTATTGGCTTTAGCTTTCTATATTCAGTTCAGTCTTAAAAGTACTATCTTTATTGACTGCTTCCCACTTCTACATACACCCAGTGGGGGAAATCAAGATGGTCTCTCATCCTTTTTCCTCTAAAAGCAATCATTCAAATTGACGCAGTTCCAATTAGAAGGCAACTACCTGAAGAGGCATAAAGCCTATTTGATTTAAATTGGATTGCGTAATGTATACATTTTTTAAGTGTCTGATGCTCCTCATCCTACTTTTAAAGATGTTCTGGTTTTCATACTTTTATGGTATGATTCATAAAGCTAGTGAAGGTCTTTTCAGCATTCCCATCAAATTTATCTATTTTATTTATCTACAATTGAAAAATAAGTATTGTTTTTCAATAATAAGACAAATGCAGAATTTATTTTCTAGTACTTTTCCAAAGAGCAGCTTAATTTTAAAGTCTAACTGCAAGCATTTCATCTATTGCCTCTGCTAATAGGAAAAGAATGTTAAAAGTCCAACTCTCAGCATCTGGGAAATAGTTGTGAAAACAACGGCAGAATTACCTGGGGACAGGGACACCTTCCTATCAAGCCCAATGCCTGGTGAAGCAGACCCAGGCTTGTCCCAATTAGCAGGTCACACCTCTGGCCACACACACAAGGCCCCATCCCTAAATGTCAGGGTAAGAGTAGACAAACCCTAATTTGCTCATGCCTTTCAGAGGGAACAGAGGCCAGAGACTGGTTCTGGGTGACTGCTCCTCCACCCTGAGGGCTTTTAGCTGTGGTGTGCTACAGGGCAAAATCCTGTCAATGTTTGTAAAGCGATCAGAAGAGTTTGTAATGCGTTTGTTGGACAATGTCCTCTATACGCTAATGACATTCAGCTGCATCTCCTTTTCACTAGGCCCAGACAGCCACTAGACAGCCACCTCCATCATTTACATCCATGTTTAAGACCTTTACTTTTTGTGAGGCCCTGGACTGTGGTGGCCCTACATATATCTCATGTGGTTGTCAGTAGGGCTGAGGCCATTATACTGTAGGTGTACACAGCAAGGGATATGGCTGACCTACTCAGATGAGCCATATGCTGGCTGAGATAGTTGTGCTTAGTGAGGTAACCCCTCTTGGTTCAGGTCACCAAGAGATGACTCCCTGCGAGGGTAACAACGTTGATGCCTAAGTGTCTACTAACCACTAACCAGGTGGGGTAGTGGTTCTAACCATTACCTAGTGCTGGATCCTCCTCTACAGCTATGGCTGCTCAATAGAGATGAGTGGGAGAACTCATTGGGTGGAGCATGAACTTGGTAGGGACAAGGAGGACGCACTCTCTCCTATTCTCTGTGCCTGCAGCCTGCACTCAGCCTCATAATGCAGTAGCTGCTGGCTAGCTGAGAACTAGAAGGACTAGAGAGAGAGATAGGTGAAAGAAGCTACAAGATGGTGACAAAGCCCCATGTCATTGACATACCATAGATGGCACCAAGTTTCGGTGCTATGATTTCCAGTGGGGTGTTCATGCAGCTAAAGCAGCTGATCATAAATCATATAGATCTGGCTTTTTATGGAAAAAAAGGGGTCGGCAACGTTTGACACGCGGCTCGCCAGGGTAAGCACCCTAGTGGGCCGGGCCAGTTTATTTACCTTCTGACGCGGCAGGTTCGGCCGATCGCGGTCCCCACTGGCCACGGTTCGCCATCCTGGGCCAATGGAGGCAGTGGGAAGCTGCAGCCAGCACATCCCTCGCCCACGCCGCTTCCCGCCACCCCCATTGGCCCGGGACGGCAAACCGCGGCCAGTGGGGGCCGAAATCGGCCGAACCTGCCGCATCAGCAGGTAAATAAACTGGCCCGGCCCACTAGGGTGCTTACCCTGGCGAGCCGCGTGTCAAACGTTGCCGACCCCTGCTCTATTTTCATCCCTCCCGCCCCCATCAACAGAAAGTAGAGGCAGAATTATCTCCAAATATAGGGCCTGATCCTCCAATCCTTATTCAGATGAATATCCCCATTAAAGTAAAAGGACTTCTTACCTGAGTAAGGACTGCTGTTTTCATAGCATTGGAAAACATTTTATATGAGATATCAGTAAGCAGTTTTACGGGGTATGTCAAAAGTTGGGACCTGCTAAGTATCTGGGCTGGAACCTCCATTTTATGTCATGCTAATGAGCTTTCCTCTCCCCTTATTTAGCTATGTTTTCTGACAACAGGATGGGTGAAGACTGAAATCTGAGCTATCATTTGCTACCTCATCTGTAAATTCTCTTGCTTTTTCCTATGTCAGACTGTTAATACTATTTATAGTAATGTCATTGTCTGGAGTTGATATACAGCAATCTAACACTGTTTCATGTAGCTTGATATATTTTTAAATGAAAATTGAGCAGCTAGTCCCTTCCCATGCCAAGTTTCAGTACTGTTAATTAGCCACATATTGCTCCTGAAACTTAATGGTTTTAAAACAATGATGTTAATTCAGATTGGTTCACAGGTAGAACTTGCCAGCTGTGCAGCTGCTTAAGGAGACAGACATTGACCTTCAAACATCTGTACCTGCCTCCGTTCACTAACTGACATGCATGTACAGACAACTGGGAAAAATCTTCCTTTGCAGAACACAACTACACAAAGCAAACTAACCCACCTCGCTTTAAGACATATCTGCTTTGTGAACATTGAGGAGGGGTCACACCATAATGGGCACACCGGGAAGAATTCTAATTAACTTGGACTTTACTCTGGATGCTTCCAAGGGCTCATGGGCAGCACATATGGGAGCTGAAGTGGCACAGCACCTTTGGAAGGTGCTCCCTTGAGCTGGACCACTTTCACCGTTGCTGGGTTAAGGAGTGAGAATTCCCTTTCTCAGGAGTTCTCTTCCCATGTCTCCCAGCTGTGTCTTCCATCTCTTGGTAAAAGGGCACCTTTGTGGCCTATCATGTGTTATTTCTATGGGGGAAGAGAGGTGCTCCATACAACCTACAGTTGTTTCTTCCTACTCTGGGAGGAGTTTCACTCTGCCCTCTGCCCACTGTGACTCTGGATCTCATGGGTATGTGGATCTGTGGAGTGCACATACAGAATTACAATGGCCAGCAATGACAACCTGGCACAATCAGAGCCCACTTGCAATGTGAGTTTGTTTGGAGCAGACAATTTTAATGCAAAATCAGATACATTGTCTCAAATTGCAGCAAGCCAAGTTTAATTCTGATTATGACTCAAGAAACTCCATTTCCAGACCACGACACCAGTTTATTTTTTTCAAAAGGAGAACTTTACAAAACTTGCTTACCAGAACTGAAAGTTCACTGAGAGAAAATAAAAGACATAGGCAATCATTATGACATCCACCTCATTGTAAAAAAACCTGAGACGTTGAATCTGTATATATTTGCTCAGAAACTCAGATCTGAATATGGTTTGAAGTTAAATGGCAACATTTTCAATACTTAGAATAAATTTCATATCTTGGTACCAGTAAACTTGGTAATGTTTCTTTTTCTTCTCCAGGAAAGGTGTAGTGAGTGGCACATTATGGCAAGTCATCAGATGGTACTATTGCAGACAGCATTCTAAGTTCTGCTTAATGGGCTGTATAACTACTTAGATCTTAGAGAAATGTTTATTGTCAGTTATGGTTCAGGGCTTGGTTTTTGTTTTTTTGTTTTTTTAATAGAAGCTCAGCATACAGTGTGTTTTCTCAGCCTGAATCTATATGATTGAATTCATTCCTAGGAGCAAAGCTAACTACAGATTTTAGCCATGCAAACAAACAAATACAATTATGGTGTCAAAACACTGCAAACATTTTCACATGGGCTTGCAATCAGGTTGTTAGAGGAGCAAACACTCAGATTTGTGTTGGTTGGGAAAAGTAACATTTCCCATTTGTGGGAATTGATTTTTCTGTGAAGAATGAAGCCCAAATGAAACTTAGATCAAATCTTAATGAGTTAAGCAGGTTTCAATTACTAATGATAATTTGTTTTTACAAATGTTAAGACCATGGTAATCCTTTTTGTGTTGACAATCAGTACTGGAAGCTGAGGGAGAATTTCAGATCAGGACTAAAGGGTACTAGGTAAATGCAAAGTTGGAAAGATTGAAGCGTTCACTTCAGCCAAGAATCCAAGAGTCTGCGTGCTTATCCAAATCCAGTCACAACTCTGGAATTCTTGGATACATGAAATTCATGGAGCAATCTAATGAGAATTCTCTCTCAAAACTCCTGTTTGTAAAAATAACTTTTCTTATTATTCTTTGGCATTTTACTTCCCTGGCTACAAGTAGGAAGTATGAGGTTCACAACAGTAAAAAAAAAAAAAAAAAAAACATAAAAAACAAGAAAGACAGAGCTGTCTACATTTTTCATAGCTTGTAATAGGTTTTGTTCAAGTTTTGGCTGGTTTGTATTGGTTCTTCTTGATATGTGCCAGTTCCCCCACTGACTGTGCAGTTTTAATTCAAAGTTGCAAGGGATTTGTGTGTCTAATTTCCCATGCTGAGTGCTGAAAATTTACCAAAAAGCTATGAGAAAATAATGAAAGAAGCATGTATAATTGAAAATGGTCTTAATCATTGGAATGCTGGACTCCACGTGGCATGGACGACTTGAAAGAGTTCTTGGTTTTGAAAAGTTGAAATTGAAAAGCGCTGTCACTTTCTTTAAATACATTCTTTTGAATAAAACATCAATTCCTGGTGCCAGAAGCAAGCTTCTAAACATGTTCAAGATGACATGATTGATAACAAGAAGGCTCTTCTCAAGATGTTTCTAATTTCATCTTTCTGGTTCAAGAATGCTAAATTGCCAGCATGATATATGGGGTAATAATAATGTATATTTGAACTAAAGATTAATATTTTTCTTAGGACAGCTGAGTAACAACAACTGAGTAAATCCTAAAAACTAATTAGTAAACTCCTGGAAAAAGGTAAAGTCTAAAAACATGCAGCTGAGTACAAATCAATTGCATTTGAACAAAGTCCAAACATTTAGGCAAAACTTAACTTTAAACACAAGTTCCATTGTCCTCAGTGAGTCTTTTTGCGTGTTTAAGCATGTGCGTACGTGATTACGTGATTAGGGCTTGAGAGGATATTTAATATTCTTTTCACATTGACTAGCTGTTAGAGACTTGATTTGATTTGATTTATCTTCCTCAAACCTAATGACAACTACATGCAGTCTAATATCAAGAACAATGTAAGTTCAGTAAATACACTAATGGCCAAAATCCTTTGCCCTGCCCACTCATTGGTGTAAAGCTAAATAGCCCAGCCATGCTGTATGGCCACAGACCCTTCCTTAGACCCTGGAGGTGGGAGTGGGGGGGGCAGCATGGCACTGATCCTATACCCACCCTTCTCACTGGTGCTGGCTGAAAAACAGGGGAAACATTTGGAACACACTATCACTCCCCACCATCCAAGCACTGATCATAAAAAAAAAAGAGCTGTGATATTTAAACAATGTTGGTTACATTTCAGTTATCGGGGGACCCATTATTGAAATTGCAGACACTGTTTTACAATATGTTCCATTGGGCTCCAGCACTGTCTCACCAAGACATTTCTTTACAGTACAATGATTTCTTTCAGCAGCAGTCTCAGAAATATCAACTGTAATTAAAAAATTTATTAAGCCAAATAGATTTCACAAGTTCCCTAGTGAACATTTAGACTGTGGGGCTAAGCAAAATGGGTGCAGTTTTCCTTAGATTTCATAATAGCCATGTCTGGAAAGTACAGAGAGTGCAGAAGTGTCTGAATGAGTGAAGAGATGAACAATACTGTAAACTCACCACTGTGCTGGATTGTCCCTCTCGCTTCATTTATTTTAAAATGTACTAAGTGAAGCATTTGGTTGTGTAGCGTCTCTGAACCTGCTCTCAAGTTTGTAGCATCCTGAATGGACTGTGAAGAATGCCTACCAACGTCGTAAGAATCCACTGCCATCATTACTGGGGGAAAAAATCTAGATCAGCCATTATGCACTAAGGTATTTCAACTTCCACAGTGCATTTCTTAGTCCCACAGAAATAAACTCTTTATTGTTGTTTGTAGTGTGCTATTTTAGAATGAAATGCAACGAATTTCAGTTTTGCCCTCTGGCACATGTACATAGACTAAAAAGTTACAAGCTGTTTTTTGTGACCAAAATTATTAGCCTTTGTATATCACCAGCTAACGAAATGTAAACAGGCCAACTGTTCAGTTTTGGCCCAATGAATGTATCATTAACTTTCATATAAACATTGTTCTTCATTATGTTGTCGGAATTTCCTTGAAAGGAATTTTATCATACTATGATTTGAACTAGCTAGCAGGATAATATTAAAGCAATAAAGTATATGAAAGTATGTATTATGGCAGGCTTGAGAGTTAGATTGGACATCCTGGAAAGTTATTATTATGTTTTCAATTTAGGACCACAATACCTAACTGCAACTCATAATGTTAACTGTTCTGCTGTTTAGTCATTTTTACTGCTCATTGGAAAAATAAAGCTGTATGCTGTCATTTCAAATGTTCTTGGATGGCAGTTTGTTACACAGAAGACGACAAAAATATGTAACTTTTATATATCCCTATTAGTGTCATTTTTACAACCCAGAAACTTTAAAAGTTAAATTAAGACAATTGCTCAAAAGCAATTTCTAAATCAACAGTACTGCAGCAAAATGAAGGACAAATGAAGAGCTTGCAGCTAGTAGATATGAGTCAGAATTTCTTACAAGCTGATGGATATGTTTCATCATATGATTTACTTCTTAACAAGTTGATTTCTGCTGTTTGGAATTTTTTCAGTGTCATAAATGTAATTTTATGGCATTTCTACCATCTTGCTTCATTGTTACAATGTTTTGTTATTGGCATATTTTATTTTTCCACAAAGCACAAAAATATCAAATTTTACAAACCACAAGAGAGCATATATTATGCAACATAACTTGACCAGAAAAATAAAAATGTATTTGCAACAGGCTGATACTTGTAGCCTGAAACACACCACTGTTAGCAGGTGTTGATTGTGCTGGGAAAGGGTTAAATGGGTTCTTCTGACTCATTTGCTGGTGGGTCCTTAACCTATCCTGATATAAGGGAGGTGAGAGTGAGTTATTAAAGAGGATGTAGCCTGTGATAGACTGTCGGAACCTTGAGAGCAACTAAACCCAGGAAGAGGGTTTGAGTTGAACTCTGATATATTAGTGATAATAATAAAACAAGAAAGGGTTTCTGAGTTTACACAGTGTGCGAAATTTGTTTTAGAGCAAGTTGGAAAAGGCAGTTTATGAAAGCTAACAGAAGTCAAAGAATAATACACATTAATGGGGTGAAGAGGAGGTAGTTTAGGACAGGTCATATGCACACAAAAAACAAAAGTTAGATGGGGCATAATCTAATGTATAGAATAGTAAATTTGTGTGTCTAAATGGTGGCCATGGTTAACCAATTTCTTTTACCATATACTGTCTGTTCAAAGATATTTAAGGGAATGACGTAAAACTCATTTGAAAAAGCATAAAATTCATTCTATTGTAACCATGCTTGCATCCTATTGGAACTGTAAATGTTTAAAAAAGCAGGAAAGAAAACTAGGAAAGGATATATTCATGTGCACTCATTCATGGTATGGTACAATACCTTCAGACGCAAGGACCAACGATGCATTGATTCTCTTAGCTGAAGTGGGAAAGGAACCTTTAAACAGCTCTTTGGAAAGATTTTGCAGGATGAACATAAACTGTCCCATCCTGCATTTAAAAGAAAGATTCAGTGCAATTTTGCTGAAGTATCCAAGTATCCTTTGGCTAGGAATGATTTGCCAATGTTTGGCCAAATTTAATCTGCAACTAATGACAAGGACAGTAGATAACAGTCAACTTAAACATTTTAAATATTATTGTAAAATCTTTTTTATACCTGATCAAAAATCATATTTAACCAAAATGAACATCTACAAATTAAGATTAATACTAAACCCTGTTATCAGTGTACCAAATTTCCTTTTTGCTATGCAGTAAGAAAATATGAGCATTCCTGACACATTTCTAGATTCAAGCCAGAGCTTCAGTAAACAGTAGAGATAATCTGATTTTATAATAATTTTTCAAACACGTGTGTGCTAGATATGCACAGATGTATACAATGATGCTCATTCAGATTAAATGGGACTACTTGCAGAATAAGTTACTATGCAACAGAGGAAAGGTAGAAGAATTGGCCCAAAGTATTTTGTTTGTGAAAGTGGAACCTTAGCCCCCGGCTGCCGCTGCTACCCCAGACCTCTGGCAGCAGGGCTCCGGTGGCTAAGGTTCCAC